>NW_025748237.1:0-38444 GCF_021184085.1 Oncorhynchus gorbuscha | reverse complement strand
GACCTGGTTAAAGTAGGGCCCCTTATAGGGAATAGGGTGGCATTTGGCCCCTCTTCCCTATTGGACCTGGTTAAAGTAGGGCCCCTGATAGGGAATAGGGGTGGCATTTGGCCCCCTCTTCCCTATTGACCTGGTTAAAGTAGGGCCCTGATAGGGAATAGGGTGGCATTTGGCCCCTCTTCCCTATTGGACCTGGTTAAAGTAGGGCCCCTGATAGGGAATAGGGTGGCATTTGGCCCCCTCTTCCTATTGGAATAGGGTGGTATTTGGTCCCGGTTAAAGTAGGGCCCTGATAGGAATAGGGGTGGCATTTGGCCCCCTTCCCTATTGACCTGGTTAAAGTAGGGCCCCTGATAGGGAATAGGGTGGCATTTGGCCCCCTCTTCCCTATTGGACCTGGTTAAAGGGGCCCCTGATAGGGAATAGGTGGCATTTGGCCCCTCTTCCCCTATTGGACCTGGTTAAAGTAGGGCCCTGATAGGGAATAGGGTGGCATTGGCCCCCTTCCCTATTGGACCTGGTTAAAGTAGGGCCTGATAGGGAATAGGGTGGCATTTGGCCCCCTCTTCCCTATTGGACCCTATTAAAGTAGGGCCCTGATAGGGAATAGGGTGGCATTTTGGCCCCCTCTTCCCTATTGGACCTGGTTAGGGGGAATAGGGTGGCATTTGGCCCCCTCTTCCCTATTGGACCTGGTTAAAGTAGGGCCCCTGATAGGAATAGGGTGGCATTTGGCACACAGCCAGGGTGGACTCTACATTTGATCTGGTGATATTTTATGTCTCTGGCTCCAAATTAGTTAAATGAATCTCAAGTTAAATTAATCCGTGTTAAATGAATCAGTGTCAAATGAATCAGTGTTAAATGAATCAGTGTCAAATGAATCAGTGTTGAATGAATCAGTGTTGAATGAATCAGTGTCAAATGAATCAGTGTTGAATGAATCAGTGTCAAATGAATCAGTGTTGAATGAATCAGTGTCAAATGAATCAGTGTCGAATGAATCAGTGTTGAATGAATCAGTGTCAAATGAATCAGTGTTGAATGAATCAGTGTCGAATGAATCAGTGTCGAATGAATCAGAGTTAAATGAATCAGTGTTAAATGAATCAGTGTTAAATGAATCAGAGTTAAATGAATCAGAGTGAAATGAATCAGATAAAGTAATCAGCCTCATGTTTCATACGTTATCTCTAATGAAGCTCAGACAAGTCCACAGAGTATTCTCCTGTTCTTTCACACTGCTAACGGTAAAGAGTACAGAGGAAACAGTACAAATCTTTCCAACAGCCCCGTTTCGGTAAAAGCTGAAGGATGTGGCTGGAGAAATGTAACTACTCTCAAATTCATATGCAGAGCAATGGATGCAACAACTGACTATACCATGATATCAACACGATCGTTTGAACCATCTTGACTTCAATAAAGTCTTGGTTTACATTGACTTCAATACAGTCTTGCTTTACATTGACTTCAATACAGTCTTGGTTTTACATTGACTTCAATACAGTCTTGGTTTGACATTGACTTCAATACAGTCTTGGTTTACATTGACTTCAATACAGTCTTGGTTTGACATTGACTTCAATACAGTCTTGGTTTGACATTGACTTCAATACAGTCTTGGTTTTACATTGACTTCAATACAGTCTTGGTTTACATTGACTTCAATGCAGTCTTGGTTTTACATTGACTTCAATACAGTCTTGGTTTTACATTGACTTCAATACAGTCTTGGTTTTACATTGACTTCAATACAGTCTTGGTTTTACATTGACTTCAATACAGTCTTGGTTTGACATTGACTTCAATACAGTCTTGGTTTACATTGACTTCAATACAGTCTTGGTTTGACATTGACTTCAATACAGTCTTGGTTTGACATTGACTTCAATACAGTCTTGGTTTGACATTGACTTCAATACAGTCTTGGTTTGACATTGACTTCAATACAGTCTTGGTTTACATTGACTTCAATACAGTCTTGGTTTTACATTGACTTCAATACAGTCTTGGTTTACATTGACTTCAATACAGTCTTGGTTTACATTGACTTCAATACAGTCTTGGTTTACATTGACTTCAATACAGTCTTGGTTTACATTGACTTCAATACAGTCTTGGTTTACATTGACTTCAATACAGTCTTGGTTTACATTGACTTCAATACAGTCTTGGTTTACATTGACTTCAATACAGTCTTGGTTTACATTGACTTCAATAAAGTATTGTTTTACATTGACTTCAATACAGTCTTGGTTTACATTGACTTCAATACAGTCTTGGTTTACATTGACTTCAATAAAGTCTTGGTTTACATTGACTTCAATACAGTCTTGGTTTACATTGACTTCAATACAGTCTTGGTTTACATTGACTTCAATACAGTCTTGGTTGACATTGACTTCTTTTATTTTGGGTTCTGATGGAGTACGACATTTGAACTAAGCTCATGAAGCATTTATAAGTTATATTCATTGAATAATTTATAAGTTATATTAATTGATTAATTTACAAGTTATATTCATTGACTAATTTATAAGTTATGTTAATTTATTAATTAATTGATTCATTTACAAGTCATATTCATTGATTCATTTATACGTTATTTTAATTGATTCATTTATTGATTAACACCCAACCCATTCTCAACAAGCCCCACTGACGAAACACCCAACACATTCTCAATAAGAACCACTGACAAAACACCCAACCCATTCTCAACAAGCCCCACTGACGAAACACCCAACCCATTCTCAACAAGCCCCACTGACAAAACACCCAACCCATTCTCAACAAGCCCCACTGACAAAACACCCAACCCATTCTCAACAAGCCCCACTGACAAACACCCAACCCATTCTCAACAAGCCCCACTGACAAAACACCCAACCCATTCTCAACAAGCCCCACTGACAAAACACTCAACCCATTCTCAACAAGCCCCACTGACAAAACCCCAACCCATTCTCAACAAGACCCACTGACAAACACCCAACCCATTCTCAATAAGAACCACTGATGACACACCCAACCCATTCTCAACAAGCCCCACATCTCGTCCATGGTGTAGTCGTGTGAGTCCTCAGAGGATTGAGATAGATGTGTCTGTCGCTTCCTCCGCTAGCTAATTAACATCAGTAATCCACACTCAGTTCGTTAGCTACTTCTTCGTCTCCCCGTCTTGATTAGATTGCTATTTTCTGATTGGGGATCGAGCTCGAGGCTGTTCTTGTCCCATTATAGGCAGGGCAGCACTGTTTCATAGGACGCATCCCAAAACGGCACCCTCTTCCCTTCATAGTGCACTACTGCCCATAGGACGCATCCCAAAAACGGCATCCTCTTCCCTTTATAGTGCACTACTTCGGCCCATAGGATGCATCCTAAAACGGCATCCTCTTCCCTTTATAGTGCACTACTTCGCCCATAGGATGCATCCCAAAACGGCATCCTCTTCCCTTCATAGTGCACTACTTCGCCCATAGGATGCATCCTAAAACGGCATCCTCTTCCCTTCATAGTGCACTACTTGCCCATAGGACGCATCCCAAAACGGCACCCTCTTCCCTTTATAGTACACTACTTGGCCCATAGGACGCATCCCAAAACGGCACCCTCTTCCCTTCATAGTGCACTACTTCGGCCCATATGCCTCTGGTCAAAAGCAGTGAAGAATATAGTGGTGACATTCTCCCAATCTTCTTCTGGATCATCCAAATGCTCTCTAGCAAACTTCAGACGGGCCTAGACATGTACTGGCTTAAGCAGGGGGACACGTCTGGCACTGCAGGATTTGAGTCCCTGGCGGCGTAGTGTGCTACTGATGGTAGGCTTTGTTACTTTGGTCCCAGCTCTCTGCAGGTCATTCACTAGGTCCCCCTGTGTGGTTCTGGGATTTTTGCTCACCGTTCTTGTGATAATTTTGACCCCAAGGGGTGAGATCTTGCGTGGAGCCCCAAATAGAGAGAGATTATCAGTGGTCTTGTATGTCTTCCATTTCCTAATAATTGCTCCCACAGTTGATTTCTTAAACCAAGCTGCTTACCTATTGCAGATTCAGTCTTCCCAGCCTGGTGCAGGTCTACAATCTTGTTTCTGGTGTCCTTTGACAGCTCTTTGGTCTTGGCCATAGTGGAGTTTGGAGTGTGACTGTTTGAGGTTGTGGACAGGTGTCTTTTATACTGATAACAAGTTCAAACAGGTGCCATTAATATAGGTAACGAGGGGAGGACAGAGGAGTCTATTAAAGAAGAAGTTACAGGTCTGTGAGAGCCAGAAATCTTGCTTGTTTGTAGGTGACCAAATACTTATTTTCCACCATAATTTGCAAATAAATTCATTAAAAATACTACAATGTGATTTTCTGGACTTTTTTTCTAATTTTGTCATAGTTGAAGTGTACCTATGATGAAAATTACAGGCCTCTCTCCTATTTAAGTGGGAGAACTTGCACAATTGGTGGCTGACTAAATACTTTTTTGCCCCACTGTATATATATGTATAATATAACATTTGTAATGTCTTTATTGTTTTGAAACTTCTGTATGTGTAATGTTTACTGTTAATTTTGATTGTTTATGTCACTTTTGTATATTATCTACCTCACTTGCATTGGCAATGTTAACAATTGTT
Source organism: Oncorhynchus gorbuscha (assembly GCF_021184085.1). NCBI lineage: Eukaryota > Metazoa > Chordata > Actinopteri > Salmoniformes > Salmonidae > Oncorhynchus > Oncorhynchus gorbuscha. The sequence continues at coordinate 33,809 of NW_025748237.1, read as the reverse complement.
TCCCATGCCAATAAAGCCTCTTGAATTGAATTGAGAGAGAGGAGAACGAGGAGAGAGAGAGATGAGAAAGAGAGAGGAGACAGGAGAGATAGAGGAGTAAGAAAAGAGAGGGGGAGAGAGGGGAGAAAGGAGAGACAGAGGAGAGAGGAGAGAGGGAGCACCAGGGGCAAATAGAGAGGGAAGGGAGGGAGAGGGAGGATAGAGAGGTCGCAACAGGGGGAAGAAAGAAATTAGGGCATATAGAGAGGAGAGAGGGCACACAGGGAAGAGAGAGAGGAGAGAGGAAATAGAGACAGAGAGAGAGAGAGAGAGATGGACCGCCAGAGGAAGAGAGGGGGAGAGAGAGCGAAGAACCAGGGGATGAGAGATAGAGGAGATAGAGGAGAGAGAAGAGGGTTTACCAGGGAAGAGAGAGGGAAGACATGAGAGAGAGAGGAGAAAGACAGGAGGAGAAAGACAGAGCACCAGGGAAAGGGAGAGAGGGCAGGGAGAGGAGAGACATGAGAGATGAAGAACCAGGGACGAGAGAGAGGAAGGAGAGGGAAACAGAGGAGATAGATGAGAAAGACGGGAGAGAGAAGAGAGAGGTTGCGAGAGAGAGAGAGAGAGAGAGAGAGAGAGAGAGAGAGAGAGAGAGAGAGAGAGAGAGAGAGAGAGAGAGAGAGAGAGAGATGAGAGAGAGAGAGAGAGATAAAGCCCCTTGAATCGAATTGAATTGAGATAAAGGAGAGAGTAGAGAGAGGCGAGAGAGACAGAGAGAGGGATTACCAGGGAAGAGAGAGCAGAAAGAGAGTAGAGAGAGGAGAGAGAGGGAGCACCAGGGAGGAGAGCTTGGGGCCATTGTTCCCCCGCAGTTCGCAGAGTTGAAGTTGCCAAGCAACAGACAGAAGGCGACAGTACGACAGAGGGTGAGATTGCACTTGCCCGTGAGGGGTTGTGTGTGTGTGAGCACGTGAGTACGTGTGTGTGTAATGATTTGTCATGACTCCAGTTTGCAGATACTAAATAACAGTGTTCTGGAATGATAATAACTGTTCTCTGTAAACACAGGGCATCGTTACGTTGCTAAGTGTCGTTCCGAGGATGGGAAACACATTTAGATAAACTCGCCGTTACTCTAAAGTCACATTTCAATTGGGATCAGGGGCTGATATATTTAAACTAAGAGGCAATATAATCATTTAGTTAGTGAAGGATGAATGGAAGACGTTCTGTGATGCCAGAGCGAAGGCAGCAGTATATCATCAGAAGCCCTGTCATCATGTCTACAGCCCAAATGCCATGCTATTCCCTATGTAGATCACTACTCTTTACCAGATACCTAGAGGAATACGACACTATAAAGGGAGCTCCTGGTTAAATAAAGTCTAAATAACATTTAAAATTTAAAATAAAAAGGCACAAGATGCCATTTGGCATGTAGTTTCTCTGTTCGAAGATCGCATCTCAAAGCCCTTCATTCATCTTCATCTTCATCGTCTCCATAAGGTGACTGATATAAGGTCCTTTACCAGAGGATAGTGGTTCTGAAGGGACCTTCCACACCACCCAGTACTACCACCCAGTACTACCACCCAGTACTACCATCCATTCCCTCCAGTACTACCATCCAGTACTACCACCCAGTACTACCACCCAGTACTACCACCCAGTACTACCATCCAGTACTACCACCCAGTACTACCACCCAGTACTACCATCCATTCCCTCCAGTACTACCACCCAGTACTACCACCCAGTACTACCACCCAGTACAACCACCCAGTACTACCACCCAGTACAACCACCCAGTACTACCACCCAGTACTACCACCCAGTACTACCACCCAGTACGACCACCCAGTACAACCACCCAGTACAACCATCCATTCCCTCCAGTACTACCATCCAGTACTACCACCCAGTACTACCACCCAGTACTACCACCCAGTACTACCATCCAGTACAACCATCCATTCCCTCCAGTACTACCACCCAGTACTACCACCCAGTACTACCACCCAGTACAACCATCCATTCCCTCCAGTACTACCATCCAGTACTACCACCCAGTACTACCACCCAGTACTACCACCCAGTACTACCATCCAGGACAACCATCCATTCCCTCCAGTACTACCATCCATTCCCTCCAGTACTACCATCCAGTACTACCACCCAGTACAACCATCCAGTACTACCACCCAGTACAACCATCCAGTACTACCACCCAGTACTACCACCCAGTACAACCATCCAGTACAACCATCCATTCCTCCAGTACTACCACCCAGTACTACCATCCAGTACTACCACCCAGTACAACCATCCAGTACAACCATCCATTCCCTCCAGTACTACCACCCAGTACTACCATCCAGTTCTACCACCCAGTACTACCACCCAGTACTACCACCCATTCCTCCAGTACTACCACCCAGTACAACCACCCAGTACTACCACCCAGTACTACCACCCAGTACTACCATCCATTCCCTCCAGTACTACCATCCATTCCCTCCAGTACTACCATCCATACCACCCAGTACTACCACCCAGTACTACCATCCATACCACCCAGTACTACCACCCAGTACTACCATCCATTCCCTCCAGTTCTACCACCCAATACTACCATCCATTCCCTCTAGTTCTACCACCCAGTACTACCATCCATTCCCTCCAGTACTAGTGTCATTATGGAGTATTGTGATGTCATTATGGGGTATTGTGATGTCATTACGGGGTATTGTGATGTCATTATGGGGTACTGTGATGTCATTATGGGGTATTGTGATGTGATTATGGGGTACTGTGATGTCATTACGGGGTACTGTGATGTCATTACGGGGTACTGTGATGTCATTATGGGGTACTGTGATGTTATTATGGGGTACTGTGATGTCATTATGGGGTATTATGTCATTATGGGGTATTGTGATGTCATTATGGGGTATTGTGATGTCATTATGGGGTATTATGATGTCATTATGGGGTACTGTGATGTCATTATGGGGTATTATGATGTCATTATGGGGTACTGTGATGTCATTATGGGGTACTGTGATGTCATTATGGGGTACTGTGTGTGTACTGATGAGGTGAAAAAACATATGAATACATTTTAGGATAAGGCCGTAACGTATCAATATGAGGAAAAAGGTGTCTGAATACTTTCTAAATGCACTGGACATGAAATTATATTTCTGTTTGTGGATTCATTTATTTCTGCCAGATGCCTTTTATGAAGTTGTTGTGCTGAACATCCATTGCACAATGTTTTTTGAATTTTTGAAAAGCTTGCATGGGATACAGGAAACACCACAACTCATCACTCTAGATCTCATAGCTTTTCCATGACAGAACAATGGTGAAAATCCCTGTAGGAGTAGAGATTAGGACCAGCTAACTGAGTTCATCACAGCAGAGAGAGAGGGAGAGAGAAAGAGAAAGAGAAGGAGGGACTTAGAATCATCAAACAACACCATTATCATATAGTTCCAAAGAGTTTACAGGTCCTCACTATAGGGAACAGGACCTCACTATGGGGAACAGGACCTCACTATGGGGAACATGACCTCACTATGGGGAACAGGACCTCACTGTGGGGAACAGGACCTCACTGTGGGGAACAGGACCTCACTGTGGGGAACAGGACCTCACTGTGGGGAACAGGACCTCACTGTGGGGAACAGGACCTCACTATGGGGAACAGAAAGAGAACAGGACCTCACTATGGGGAACATGTCCTCACTGTGGGGAACAGGACCTCACTGTGGGGAACAGGACCTCACTGTGGGGAACAGGAACTCACTGTGGGAACAGGACCTCACTGTGGGGAACAAGACCTCACTATGGGGAACAAGACATCACTATGGGGAACAAGACATCACTATGGGGAACAGGACCTCACTATGGGGAACAGGACCTCACTATGGGGAACAGGACCTCACTATGGGGAACAGGACCTCACTATGGGGAACAGGACCTCACTATGGGGAATTCTACATTCTACAGCTGCAACATCGAGAGCATGGTTGCATCACTGCCTGGTACGGCAACTGCTCGGCCTCCGACCGCAAGGCACTACAGAGGGTAGTGTGTACGGTCCAGTACATCACTGGGGCTAAGCTGCCTGCCATCCAGGACCTCTACACCAGGCGGTGTCAGAGGAAGGTCCCTAAAAATTTGCAAGACCCCAGCCACCCTCGTCAGAGACTGTTCTCTCTGCTAACGCATGGCAAGCGGGACCGGAGCGCCAAGTCTAGGTCCAAGAGGCATCTAAACAGCTTCTACCCCCAAGCCATAAGACTCCTGAACAGGTAATCAAATGGCTACCCAGACTACTTGCATTGTATGTCGCCCCCAACCTCCCATCTTTTACGCTGCTGCTCATTTTTGTTTACAATCTATGCATAGTCACTTTAACTATACATTCATGTACATATTACCTCAATTAGCCTGACTAACCTGTGCCCCCGCACATTGACTCTGTTCCGGTACCCCCTGTATATAGCCTCCACATTGACTCTGTACCGGTACCCCCTGTATATAGTCTCCACATTGACTCTGTACCGTAATACCCTGTATATAGCCTCCACATTAACTCTGTACCGGTACCCCCTGTATATAGCCTCCACATTGACTCTGTACCGTAATACCCTGTATATAACCTCCACATTGACTCTGTACCGTAATACCCTGTATATAACCTCCACATTGACTCTGTACCATAATACCCTGTATATAGCCTCCACATTGACTCTGTACCGGTACCCCCTGTATATAGTCTCCACATTGACTCTGTACCGTAATACCCTGTATATAGCCTCCACATTGACTCTGTACCGTAATACCCTGTATATAGCCTCCACATTGACTCTGTACCGTAATACCCTGTATATAACCTCCACATTGACTCTGTACCGTAATACCCTGTATATAGCCTCCACATTGACTCTGTACCGTAATACCCTGTATATAGTCTCCACATTGACTCTGTACCGTAATACCCTGTATATAGCCTCCACATTGACTCTGTACCGTAATACCCTGTATATGACCTCCACATTGACTCTGTACCGTAATACCCTGTATATATCCTCCACACTGACTCTGTACCGTAATACCCTGTATATATCCTCCACATTGACTCTGTACCGTAATACCCTGTATATATCCTCCACATTGACTCTGTACCGTAATACCCTGTATATATCCTCCACATTGACTCTGTACCGTAATACCCTGTATATAACCTCCACATTGACTCTGTACCGTAATACCCTGTATATAGCCTCCACAATGACTCTGTACCGTAATACCCTGTATATAGCCTCCACATTGACTCTGTACCGTAATACCCTGTATATAGCCTCCACAATGACTCTGTACCATAATACCCTGTATATATCCTCCACATTGACTCTGTACCTTAATACCCTGTATATAGCCTCCACATTGACTCTGTACCGTAATACCCTGTATATAGTCTCCACATTGACTCTGTACCGTAATACCCTGTATATAGCCTCCACATTGACTCTGTACCGTAATACCCTGTATATAGCCTCCACATTGACTTTGTACCGTAATACCCTGTATATAGCCTCCACATTGACTCTGTACCGTAATACCCTGTATATAGCCTCCACATTGACTCTGTACCGTAATACCCTGTATATAGCCTCCACATTGACTCTGTACCGTAATACCCTGTATATAGCCTCCACATTGACTCTGTACCGTAATACCCTGTATATAGCCTCCACATTGACTCTGTACCGTAATACCCTGTATATAGCCCCCACATTGACTCTGTACCGTAATACCCTGTATATAGCCTCCACATTGACTCTGTACCGTAATACCCTGTATATAGCCTCGCTACTGTCATTTTACTGTTTTCTTTCAAATGTTGATTTCTTTACTTATCTATTGTTTACCAAATACTTAAAAACGTAACTGTTGGTCAGGGCTTGTAAGTAAATAAGTAACCCATATGCTTGTAAGTCAGCATTTCACTGTAAGGTCTACATACACCTGCAGTATTCAGCGCATGGATTTATGTAACCTGACACCAGAGGGAACAGTATGTAACCTGACAGTAGAGGGAACAGTATGTAACCTGACAGTAGAGGGAACAGTATGTAACCTGACAGTAGAGGAACCCTTATGTAACCTGACAGTAGAGGGAACAGTATGTAACCTGACAGCAGAGGGAACAGTATGTAACCTGACAGTAGAGGGAACAGTATGTAACCTGACAGTAGAGGGAACAGTATGTAACCTGACAGTAGAGGGAACAGTATGTAACCTGACAGCAGAGGGAACAGTAGAGAGAACAGTATGTAACCTGACAGTAGAGGGAACAGTATGTAACCTGACAGTAGAGGGAACAGTATGTAACCTGACAGTAGAGGGAACAGTATGTGACCTGACAGTAGAGGGAACAGTATGTAACCTGACAGCAGAGGGAACAGTATGTAACCTGACAGCAGAGGGAACAGTATGTAACCTGACAGCAGAGGGAACAGTATGTAACCTGACAGCAGAGGGAACAGTATGTAACCTGACAGTAGAGGAACAGTATGTAACCTGACAGTAGAGGGAACAGTATGTAACCTGACAGCAGAGGAACAGTATGTAACCTGACAGTAGAGGGAACAGTATGTAACCTGACAGCAGAGGGAACAGTATGTAACCTGACAGTAGAGGGAACAGTGTGTAACCTGACAGTAGAGGGAACAGTATGTAACCTGACAGCAGAGGGAACAGTATGTAACCTGACAGCAGAGGGAACAGTATGTAACCTGACAGTAGAGGAACCCTTATGTAACCTGACAGCAGAGGGAACAGTATGTAACCTGACAGCAGAGGGAACAGTATGTAACCTGACAGTAGAGGGAACAGTATGTAACCTGACAGCAGAGGGAACAGTATGTAACCTGACAGCAGAGGGAACAGTATGTAACCTGACAGCAGAGGGAACAGTATGTAACCTGACAGCAGAGGGAACAGTATGTAACCTGACAGCAGAGGGAACAGTATGTAACCTGACAGCAGAGGGAACAGTATGTAACCTGACAGCAGAGGGAACAGTATGTAACCTGACAGCAGAGGGAACAGTATGTAACCTGACAGTAGAGGGAACAGTATGTAACCTGACAGCAGAGGGAACAGTATGTAACCTGACAGTAGAGGGAACAGTATGTAACCTGACAGCAGAGGGAACAGTATGTAACCTGACAGCAGAGGGAACAGTATGTAACCTGACAGCAGAGGGAACAGTATGTAACCTGACAGCAGAGGGAACAGTATGTAACCTGACAGCAGAGGAACCCTTATGTAACCTGACAGTAGAGGGAACAGTATGTAACCTGACAGTAGAGGGAACAGTATGTAACCTGACAGCAGAGGGAACAGTATGTAACCTGACAGCAGAGGGAACAGTATGTAACCTGACAGTAGAGAGAACAGTATGTAACCTGACAGTAGAGGGAACAGTATGTAACCTGACAGTAGAGAGAACAGTATGTAACCTGACAGTAGAGGGAACAGTATGTAACCTGACAGTAGAGGGAACAGTATGTAACCTGACAGTAGAGGGAACAGTATGTAACCTGACAGTAGAGGGAACAGTATGTAACCTGACAGTAGAGGGAACAGTATGTAACCTGACAGTAGAGGGAACAGTATGTAACCTGACAGTAGAGGGAACAGTATGTAACCTGACAGTAGAGGGAACAGTATGTAACCTGACAGTAGAGGGAACAGTATGTAACCTGACAGCAGAGGGAACAGTATGTAACCTGACAGCAGAGGGAACAGTATGTAACCTGACAGCAGAGGGAACAGTATGTAACCTGACAGTAGAGGGAACAGTATGTAACCTGACAGTAGAGGGAACAGTATGTAACCTGACAGTAGAGGGAACAGTATGTAACCTGACAGCAGAGGGAACAGTATGTAACCTGACAGTAGAGGGAACAGTATGTAACCTGACAGTAGAGGGAACAGTATGTAACCTGACAGTAGAGGGAACAGTATGTAACCTGACAGCAGAGGGAACAGTATGTAACCTGACAGTAGAGGGAACAGTATGTAACCTGACAGCAGAGGGAACAGTATGTAACCTGACAGCAGAGGGAACAGTATGTAACCTGACAGCAGAGGGAACAGTATGTAACCTGACAGCAGAGGGAACAGTATGTAACCTGACAGTAGAGGGAACAGTATGTAACCTGACAGTAGAGGGAACAGTATGTAACCTGACAGTAGAGGGAACAGTATGTAACCTGACAGTAGAGGGAACAGTATGTAACCTGACAGCAGAGGGAACAGTATGTAACCTGACAGTAGAGGGAACAGTATGTAACCTGACAGCAGAGGGAACAGTATGTAACCTGACAGTAGAGGGAACCGTATGTAACCTGACAGCAGAGGGAACAGTATGTAACCTGACAGCAGAGGGAACAGTATGTAACCTGACAGCAGAGGGAACAGTATGTAACCTGACAGCAGAGGGAACAGTATGTAACCTGACAGCAGAGGGAACAGTATGTAACCTGACAGCAGAGGGAACAGTATGTAACCTGACAGCAGAGGAACCCTTATGTAACCTGACAGTAGAGGGAACAGTATGTAACCTGACAGTAGAGGGAACAGTATGTAACCTGACAGCAGAGGGAACAGTATGTAACCTGACAGTAGAGGGAACAGTATGTAACCTGACAGTAGAGGGAACAGTATGTAACCTGACAGTAGAGGGAACAGTATGTAACCTGACAGCAGAGGGAACAGTATGTAACCTGACAGTAGAGGGAACAGTATGTAACCTGACAGCAGAGGGAACAGTATGTAACCTGACAGCAGAGGGAACAGTATGTAACCTGACAGCAGAGGGAACAGTATGTAACCTGACAGTAGAGGGAACAGTATGTAACCTGACAGTAGAGAGAACAGTATGTAACCTGACAGTAGAGGGAACAGTATGTAACCTGACAGCAGAGGGAACAGTATGTAACCTGACAGCAGAGGGAACAGTATGTAACCTGACAGCAGAGGGAACAGTATGTAACCTGACAGCAGAGGGAACAGTATGTAACCTGACAGCAGAGGGAACAGTATGTAACCTGACAGCAGAGGGAACAGTATGTAACCTGACAGCAGAGGAACCCTTATGTAACCTGACAGTAGAGGGAACAGTATGTAACCTGACAGTAGAGGGAACAGTATGTAACCTGACAGCAGAGGGAACAGTATGTAACCTGACAGCAGAGGGAACAGTATGTAACCTGACAGTAGAGGGAACAGTATGTAACCTGACAGTAGAGGGAACAGTATGTAACCTGACAGCAGAGGGAACAGTATGTAACCTGACAGTAGAGGGAACAGTATGTAACCTGACAGCAGAGGGAACAGTATGTAACCTGACAGCAGAGGGAACAGTATGTAACCTGACAGCAGAGGGAACAGTATGTAACCTGACAGCAGAGGGAACAGTATGTAACCTGACAGCAATCACTACTGTAAGTCTCTCTGGATAAGAGCATCTGCTAAATGACTAAAATATACAAATGTAAAATGAGACAGAGGATGTGAGTGTGAGCCCTTTACCTTCTGTGGAGTAGAGAGAGACTGAGGATGTGAGTGTGAGCCCTTTACCTTCTGTGGAGTAGAGAGAGACTGAGGATGTGAGTGTGAGCCCTTTACCTTCTGTGGAGTAGAGAGAGACTGAGGATGTGAGTGTGAGCCCTTTACCTTCTGTGGAGTAGAGAGACTGAGGATGTGAGTGTGAGCCCTTTACCTTCTGTGGAGTAGAGAGAGACTGAGGATGTGAGTGTGAGCCCTTTACCTTCTGTGGAGTAGAGAGAGACTGAGGATGTGAGTGTGAGCCCTTTACCTTCTGTGGAGTAGAGAGAGACTGAGGATGTGACTGTGATCCCTTTACCTTCTGTGGAGTAGAGAGAGGCAGTCAAACGGGGTTGAGACCCGACGCAGAGAGACTCTGATGCTTGATATCTGGAGCAGACTTCAATGTCTCTGACAGAAGGCTGAAGAGTTGTCTGAGAAAGGTTGGCAGACCAGACTGGAGGTCTATAGAGAGAGGTAACTCTATCCAGACCAGACTGGAGGTCTATAGAGAGAGGTAACTCTATCCAGACCAGACTGGAGGTCTATAGAGAGAGATTCACTCTATCCAGACCAGACTGGAGGTCTATAGAGAGAGGTCACTCTATCCAGACCAGACTGGAGGTCTATAGAGAGAGATTCACTCTATCCAGACCAGACTGGAGGTCTATAGAGAGAGGTCACTCTATCCAGACCAGACTGGAGGTCTATAGAGAGAGGTCACTCTATCCAGACCAGACTGGAGATCTATAGAGAGAGGTCACTCTATCCAGACCAGACTGGAGATCTATAGAGAGAGGTCACTCTATCCAGACCAGACTGGAGGTCTATAGAGAGAGAGTCACTCTATCCAGACCAGACTGGAGGTCTATAGAGAGAGGTCACACTATCCAGACCAGACTGGAGGTCTATAGAGAGAGGTCACACTATCCAGACCAGACTGGAGGTCTATAGAGAGAGGTCACTCTATCCAGACCAGACTGGAGGTCTATAGAGAGAGGTCACTCTATCCAGACCAGACTGGAGGTCTATAGAGAGAGGTCACACTATCCAGACCAGACTGGAGGTCTATAGAGAGAGGTCACTCTATCCAGACCAGACTGGAGGTCTATAGAGAGAGGTCACTCTATCCAGACCAGACTGGAGGTCTATAGAGAGGTCACTCTATCCAGACCAGACTGGAGGTCTATAGAGAGAGATCACTCTATCCAGACCAGACTGGAGGTCTATAGAGAGAGGTCACTCTATCCAGACCAGACTGGAGGTCTATAGAGAGAGGTCACTCTATCCAGACCAGACTGGAGGTCTATAGAGAGAGGTCACTCTACCCAGACCAGACTGGAGGTCTATAGAGAGAGATCACTCTATCCAGACCAGACTGGAGGTCTATAGAGAGAGGTCACTCTATCCAGACCAGACTGGAGGTCTATAGAGAGAGGTCACTCTATCCAGACCAGACTGGAGGTCTATAGAGAGAGGTCACTCTATCCAGACCAGACTGGAGGTCTATAGAGAGAGGTCACTCTATCCAGACCAGACTGGAGGTCTATATAGAGAGGTCACTCTATCCAGACCAGACTGGAGGTCTATAGAGAGAGGTCACACTATCCAGACCAGACTGGAGGTCTATAGAGAGAGGTCACACTATCCAGACCAGACTGGAGGTCTATAGAGAGAGGTCACTCTATCCAGACCAGACTGGAGTTCTATAGAGAGAGGTCACTCTATCCAGACCAGACTGGAGGTCTATAGAGAGAGGTCACTCTATCCAGACCAGACCGGAGGTCTATAGAGAGAGATCACACTAGTCTCTGAATGTCAGACTAGATCGTCTTCACGCTGTATTACGTACTGTACTGGAAGTCCTGTTTTGGATGACACAGATCTGATCTGTGAGTATTTGGCAAAGTCAAATGCACTTCTGAAAACCCTTCAGGGAAATGTACTGTTTGCATTAAATGAAATAACCATCAGTAACTAATTAAAACCCTCCAAAATGTGTCCAGTATATTTACATCTCAAATTAAATGAGTGAAGTTGGTAATGAACTAAGAAGAGATTGTAGTTGGCTGTGCTGCAGGCGTCAAACAAGCTGAGTATTCATGTGTTAATTCAGCAAGGACACAACTGAATGTGAATCAGCTGGTGGCTGTGTATCACAAACGGCATCCTATTCCCTACATAGTGCACTGCATTAGACCAGGGCCTATAGGGACGTAGTGAACTACAGCATATAGGGAATAGGGTGCCATTTTAAACGCAGACAGGATGTTTTTGCTGACTCACATATCAAGAATGTCCCGAGGCTCAATACGATATAATTGTAGATTAATACCACGGTCTCTATATAACATTATTATATATTAATACCAGGCTCTATATAACATTATTATATATTAATACCAGGCTCTATATAACATTATTATATATTAATACCAGGCTCTATATAATATTATTATATATTAATACCAGGCTCTATATAATATAATTATAGATTAATACCAGGCTCTATATAATATAATTATAGATTAATACCAGGCTCTATATAATATAATTATATATTAATACCAGTCTCTATATAATATTATTATAGATTAATACCAGTCTCTATATAATATTATTATAGATTAATACCAGGCTCTATATAATATTATTATATATTAATACCAGGCTCTATATAATATTATTATATATTAATACCAGGCTCAATACAATATAATTATAGATTAATACCACGGTCTCTATATAATATTATTATATATTAATACCAGGCTCTATATAACATTATTATATATTAATACCAGGCTCTATATAATATTATTATATATTAATACCAGGCTCTATATAATATAATTATAGATTAATACCAGGCTCTATATAATATAATTATAGATTAATACCAGGCTCTATATAATATAATTATATATTAATACCAGTCTCTATATAATATTATTATAGATTAATACCAGTCTCTATATAATATTATTATAGATTAATACCAGGCTCTATATAATATTATTATATATTAATACCAGGCTCTATATAATATTATTATATATTAATACCAGGCTCAATACAATATAATTATAGATTAATACCACGGTCTCTATATAATATTATTATATATTAATACCAGGCTCTATATAACATTATTATATATTAATACCAGGCTCTATATAATATAATTATATATTAATACCAGGCTCTATATAATATAATTATAGATTAATACCAGTCTCTATATAACATTATTATATATTAATACCAGGCTCTATATAATATTATTATATATTAATACCAGGCTCTATATAATATTATTATATATTAATACCAGGCTCTATATAATATAATTATAGATTAATACCAGGCTCTATATAATATTATTATAGATTAATACCAGTCTCTATATAATATATTAATACCAGTCTCTATATAATATATTAATACCAGTCTCTATATAATATATTAATACCAGTCTCTATATATTATATATTAATACCAGTCTCTATATAATATATTATATATTAATACCAGTCTCTATATAATATATAATATATTAATACCAGTCTCTATATAATATATTAATACCAGTCTCTATATAATATATTAATACCAGTCTCTATATAATATATTAATACCAGTCTCTATATAATATATTAATACCAGTCTCTATATAATATATTAATACCAGTCTCTATATAATATATTAATACCAGGCTCTATATAATATATTATATATTAATACCAGTCTCTATATAATATATTAATACCAGTCTCTATATAATATATTAATACCAGTCTCTATATAATATATTAATACCAGTCTCTATATAATATATTAATACCAGTCTCTATATAATATATTAATACCAGTCTCTATATAATATATTAATACCAGTCTCTATATAATATATTAATACCAGTCTCTATATAATATATTAATACCAGTCTCTATATATTATATATTAATACCAGTCTCTATATAATATATTAATACCAGTCTCTATATAATATTATTATAGATTAATACCAAGCTCTATATAATATATTAATACCAGTCTCTATATATTATATATTACTACCAGGCTCTATATAATATAATTATAGATTAATACCAGGCTCTATATAATATAATTATAGATTAATACCAGTCTCTATATAATATATTAATACCAGTCTCTATATAATATATTAATACCAGTCTCTATATAATATAATTATAGATTAATACCAGACTATATATAACATTATTATATATTAATACCAGTCTCTATATAATATATTACTACCAGGCTCTATATAATATTATTATATATTAATACCAGTCTCTATATAATATTATTATATATTAATACCAGGCTCTATATAATATAATTATATATTAATACCAGTCTCTATATAATATAATTATATATTAATACCAGACTATATATAACATTATTATATATTAATACCAGTCTCTATATAATATATTACTACCAGGCTCTATATAATATTATTATAGATAAAAACCAGGCTCTATATAATATTATTATATATTAATACCAGACTATATATAATATATTAATACCAGTCTCTATATAATATATTACTACCAGGCTCTATATAATATTATTATAGATAAAAACCAGGCTCTATATAATATTATTATATATTAATACCAGACTATATATAATATATTAATACCAGGCTCTATATAATATAATTATAGATTAATACCAGGCTCTATATAATATAATTATATATTAATACCAGACTATATATAACATTATTATATATTAATACCAGTCTCTATATAATATATTACTACCAGGCTCTATATAATATTATTATAGATAAAAACCAGGCTCTATATAATATATTAATACCAGGCTCTATATAATATTATTATATATTAATACCACAGTCTCTATATAATATTATTATAGATTAATACCAGGCTCTATATAATATTATTATATATTAATACCAGGCTCTATATAATATTATTATAGATTAATACCAGGCTCTATATAATATAATTATAGATTAATACCAGTCTCTATATAATATATTAATACCAGTCTCTATATAATACATTAATACCAGTCTCTATATATTATATATTAATACCAGTCTCTATATAATATATTATATATTAATACCAGTCTCTATATAATATATTATATATTAATACCAGTCTCTATATAATATATTATATATTAATACCAGTCTCTATATAATATATTAATACCAGTCTCTATATAATATATTAATACCAGTCTCTATATAATATATTAATACCAGTCTCTATATATTATATATTAATACCAGTCTCTATATAATATATTATATATTAATACCAGTCTCTATATAATATATAATATATTAATACCAGTCTCTATATAATATATTAATACCAGTCTCTATATAATATATTAATACCAGTCTCTATATAATATATTAATACCAGTCTCTATATAATATATTAATACCAGTCTCTATATAATATATTAATACCAGTCTCTATATAATATATTAATACCAGTCTCTATATAATATATTAATACCAGGCTCTATATAATATATTATATATTAATACCAGTCTCTATATAATATATTAATACCAGTCTCTATATAATATATTAATACCAGTCTCTATATAATATATTAATACCAGTCTCTATATAATATATTAATACCAGTCTCTATATAATATATTATTATGGGGCTCTATATAATATATTATTATGGGGCTCTATATAATATATTAATACCAGTCTCTATATAATATATTAATACCAGTCTCTATATAATATATTAATACCAGTCTCTATATAATATATTAATACCAGTCTCTATATAATATATTAATACCAGTCTCTATATAATATATTACTACCAGGCTCTATATAATATTATTATATATTAATACCAGTCTCTATATAATATTATTATATATTAATACCAGGCTCTATATAATATAATTATATATTAATACCAGTCTCTATATAATATAATTATATATTAATACCAGACTATATATAACATTATTATATATTAATACCAGTCTCTATATAATATATTACTACCAGGCTCTATATAATATTATTATAGATAAAAACCAGGCTCTATATAATATTATTATATATTAATACCAGACTATATATAATATATTAATACCAGTCTCTATATAATATATTACTACCAGGCTCTATATAATATTATTATAGATAAAAACCAGGCTCTATATAATATTATTATATATTAATACCAGACTATATATAATATATTAATACCAGGCTCTATATAATATAATTATAGATTAATACCAGGCTCTATATAATATAATTATATATTAATACCAGACTATATATAACATTATTATATATTAATACCAGTCTCTATATAATATATTACTACCAGGCTCTATATAATATTATTATAGATAAAAACCAGGCTCTATATAATATATTAATACCAGGCTCTATATAATATTATTATATATTAATACCACGGTCTCTATATAATATTATTATAGATTAATACCAGGCTCTATATAATATTATTATATATTAATACCAGGCTCTATATAATATTATTATAGATTAATACCAGGCTCTATATAATATAATTATAGATTAATACCAGTCTCTATATAATATATTAATACCAGTCTCTATATAATACATTAATACCAGTCTCTATATATTATATATTAATACCAGTCTCTATATAATATATTATATATTAATACCAGTCTCTATATAATATATTATATATTAATACCAGTCTCTATATAATATATTATATATTAATACCAGTCTCTATATAATATATTAATACCAGTCTCTATATAATATATTAATACCAGTCTCTATATAATATATTAATACCAGTCTCTATATATTATATATTAATACCAGTCTCTATATAATATATTATATATTAATACCAGTCTCTATATAATATATAATATATTAATACCAGTCTCTATATAATATATTAATACCAGTCTCTATATAATATATTAATACCAGTCTCTATATAATATATTAATACCAGTCTCTATATAATATATTAATACCAGTCTCTATATAATATATTAATACCAGTCTCTATATAATATATTAATACCAGGCTCTATATAATATATTATATATTAATACCAGTCTCTATATAATATATTAATACCAGTCTCTATATAATATATTAATACCAGTCTCTATATAATATATTAATACCAGTCTCTATATAATATATTAATACCAGTCTCTATATAATATATTATTATGGGGCTCTATATAATATATTATTATGGGGCTCTATATAATATATTAATACCAGTCTCTATATAATATATTAATACCAGTCTCTATATAATATATTAATACCAGTCTCTATATAATATATTAATACCAGTCTCTATATAATATATTAATACCAGTCTCTATATAATATATTAATACCAGTCTCTATATAATATATTAATACCAGGCTCTATATAATATATTAATAGCAGGCTCTATATAATCAAACTCTCCTATAGTAATAAAATACATTGGCTTTATTTTGACTTTAACTGCACTGTTGAAATGTTTCTCTCAAAGGAGGCTGACAAATGTAATGTCTCAGTTTAATATTTTAGTAGAGGTAAACATTATGAAAAGTATTTCATTCATGTCATAATCATTTCTCCATTAGTGTAAATGTCCCATGATGTCTCTGATAGTCCTGTTTGGGTCCAAATGAGATCTGGGTAGCCAACTGACTGAAAAGTGCGTCCTAAATCGCACAATATCCCCTATATAGTGCACTACTTTTGACCAGGGCCAATAGGGTAGTAGTGGACTGCCTGGCTACTATCTGTATGCCTCTGTCATTTCTATATCTCCAGACCTGGTGCTTGGCCAGAGGGGAAACTGACTACAGGACACCCCATTTCTATTCCTCCGTACCTGGTGCTTGGCCAGAGGGGAAACTGACTACAGGACACCCCATTTCTATTCCTCCGTACCTGGTGCTTGGCCAGAGGGGAAACTGACTACAGGACACCCCATTTCTATTCCTCCGTACCTGGTGCATGGCCAGAGGGGAAACTGACTACAGGACACCCCATTTCTATTCCTCCGTACCTGGTGCATGGCCAGAGGGGAAACTGACTACAGGGCACGCCATTTCTATATCTCCAGACTGGTGCTTGGCCAGAGGGGAAACTGACTACAGGGCACGCCATTTCTATTCCTCCAGACCTGGTGCTTGGCCAGAGGGGAAACTGACTACAGGACACCCCATTTCTATTCCTTCAGACCTGGTGCTTGGCCAGAGAGGAAACTGACTACAGGACACCCCATTTCTATATCTCCAGACCTGGTGCTTGGCCAGAGGGGAAACTGACTACAGGACACGCCATTTCTATATCTCCGTACCTGGTGCTTGGCCAGAGGGGAAACTGACTAGGGTCCCGGGGACCTCGAGGGGTGCACTACACAGCTGATTCCCTCACGACGCCAGGACAGCGGAGTCAATCACCACCTTCCGGAGACACCTGAAACCCCACCTCTTCAAGGAATACCTAGGATAGGATAAGTAATCCTTCTCACCCCCCCCTTTAAGATTTAGATGCACTATTGTAAAGTGACTGTTCCACTGGATGTCATAAGGTGTTGACATCGGAGGGATCGAGTGTAAAAATCAACTAATCATTCAAGCTTTGATCCTTTGAATCGGCTGTGTAGTGTTGTCACGTTCTGACCTTAGTTATTTTATTATGTCTTTGTTTTAGTTTGGTCAGGGCGTTGTGTTGGGTGGGTTGTTTATGTTCCTTTTATCTATGTTTTGGGATTTCTGTGTTTCGGCCTGGTATGGTTCTCAATAAGAGGCAGTTGTTTATCGTTGTCCCTGATTGAGAACCATATTTAGGTAGCCTGGTTGTCCCTGATTGAGAACCATACTTAGGTAGCCTGGTTGTCCCTGATTGAGAACGATAATTAGGTAGCCTGGTTGTCCCTGATTGAGAACCATACTTAGGTAGCCTGGTTGTCCCTGATTGAGAACGATAATTAGGTAGCCTGGTTGTCCCTGATTGAGAACCATACTTAGGTAGCCTGGTTGTCCCTGATTGAGAACGATAATTAGGTAGCCTGGTTGTCCCTGATTGAGAACGATAATTAGGTAGCCTGGTTGTCCCTGATTGAGAACCATAATTAGGTAGCCTGGTTGTCCTTGATTGAGAACCATAATTAGATAGCCTGGTTGTCCTTGATTGAGAACCATAATTAGATAGCCTGGTTGTCCCTGATTGAGAACGATAATTAGGTAGCCTGGTTGTCCCTGATTGAGAACCATAATTAGATAGCCTGGTTGTCCCTGATTGAGAACCATAATTAGATAGCCTGGTTTCACTTTTGAGTTGTGGATGATTATTTTCCTGTTTAGTTTAGTTTTTTTTGTCATTCACCTTTACGGGGGCTGTTCGTTGGTCGTTTATTGTTTTGTTCAAGCGTTCTATTACTTAATTAAAAGATATGAACATTTACCCACGCTGCTCTTTGTTCCTCACCGTCTTCCACCGACGACCGTTACAAATGTTTAGGTAACATCCAAAAACGTGTAACCGTTCAGGTCCCGGGGACTGAGTTTGGGAAATGCCGGGTTAGAGGAGGCTGTTAAGGGAATTTTTATCTATAATGACTAATTATGTATACATTTCAATCAGGATGTACTAATCAGAATACAATTATGGTACTGTATATGTACTAATCAGAATACTAAATGTTACTGTATATGTATGAATTTTCTTATCTGATCCCAGTACTGAAGGGAATGTTGTCAAGAGTTTAGTAACAATGACTGTTCATCGGTACAAGTGAATCAGACTGGCTAGAATGCTTATCTACACAAGAAAACCTTGACTCATAAATTATATTAAATTGGTAGGGAGACGGATGTGGGAAGGCTTGAGACACAGCCTTGGTACTGGAACGGAGGTGTGTGAACGTGGGCAAAAGTTAGAACAATGACGGTCTGTTCCTTTGTTCAAATGAATGAACTATCTCCAGATGTCAGGGACAGACTATCTTCAGACTGTCTAGAATGCTTATCTACACTGACTGACCTTGGCTCTGGGCGAGGAGGGAAGGCTTGAGAACTATAGGGCCTTTCTACCAGTGTCAAGAAGAGATGGAACATTTAGAAAACGCTGACGTCATTTTCAGTTTATAACCTGTGGTAAAATGTGTATGAAGGCAGTACTCTCGTGAATTAAACACTGTTACCTGACTTTTAAGACCGGGGCTCTGTCCATTCTTATAAAATAAGGGTCTTACAAACCCTTAATGCATTGAAAGAGTGTTTAATTTTGATTGGGAATTAAAAACAGAGGAATTTAGAATTCCTTCAACAGAGGCCTATCCCAATGTCCCTGGTTTTCCACGAGAACAGAGAAACGAATATAATAAAAGAATTGACATGACCGGGAGGTTTTATCCAAGCAGAGCCACTCAGAGCCTTTACACAAGCACTGCTATCGAGCAGGGCTCTAATGGTCCATTTCAGATGAAGCCTGTACCATAAGGAGCCCTGGGCAACAGCAGTGTATTATATAGGGAAGGGCTGTCCAACCCTCTTCCTGGAGATCTACTGTCTCTTCTTGGAGATCTACTGTCTCTTCCTGGAGATCTACTGTCTCTTCCTGGAGATCTACTGTCTCTTCCTGGAGATCTACTGTCTCTTCTTGGAGATCTACTGTCTCTTCCTGGAGATCTACTGTCTCTTCTTGGAGATCTACTGTCTCTTCCTGGAGATCTACTGTCTCTTCCTGGAGATCTACTGTCTCTTCCTGGAGCTCTACTGTCTCTTCCTGGAGATCTACTGTCTCTTCTTGGAGATCTACTGTCTCTTCCTGGAGATCTACTGTCTCTTCTTGAGATCTACTGTCTCTTCCTGGAGATCTACTGTCTCTTCCTGGAGATCTACTGTCTCTTCTTGGAGATTTACTGTCTCTTCTAGGAGATCTACTGTCTCTTCTGGAGATCTACTGTCTCTTCTTGGAGATCTACTGTCTCTTCTAGGAGATCTATTGTCTCTTCCTGGAGATCTACTGTCTCTTCCTGGAGATCTACTGTCTCTTCTTGGAGATTTACTGTCTCTTCTAGGAGATCTACTGTCTCTTCCTGGAGATCTACTGTCTCTTCTTGGAGATCTACTGTCTCTTCCTGGAGATATACCATCCTGTAGGTTTTCAGTCCAACCTTCTTCCTGGAGATCTACTGTCCTGTAAGTTTTACAGCCCAACCCTCTTCCTGGAGATCTACCGTCCTGTGGGTTTTCAGAATGCTTTTGATTCCAGGTAGAATGCTTTTGATTCCAGGTAGAATGCTTTTTGTGTTCCATTTTGAACCCTTTCCAGAGAGGGTTCTACATGCAACTAAAAATTGTTTTACTTGAAACCAAAAAGGGTTATCCTATGGGGACAGCCAAAATAACCCCTTTTTGGAAGCCTTATGGGGTCGTGCGATAGACACAAGGCATTATCATAATCCATAAAGCTGCTGTAGACAGGGTAGCAGGTGACGACCTCCTATGAGAGGTCACAGCAGTGTACAGTATCACTCTAATAAAAGATTGTCCCTCCTTCACAGATCTCCTGAACTCGCTACGTTGGGTTCAAGAAGCTATGGGCCGCATACCAAATGGAAACCTAATCCCTAAATAGTGCACTACTTTTGGCCAGAGCCCTATTCCCTATATAGTACACTACTTTTAACCAGAGCCCTATTCCCTATACAGTACACTACTTTTGACAAGGGACCGATTCCCTATATAGTACACTACTTTAGACCAGAGCCCTATGGGAAATAGCATGACATTTGGGATGGGCACTACATCTTGGAGTAGGAGGAGAGACATATTCTGTTGGACATCCAGCTATACTGTAGTATACATTCTGATATACTGTAGTATACACTCTGATATACTGTAGTATACACTCTATATACTGTAGTATACACTCTGATATACTGTAGTATACACTCTGATATACTGTCGTATACATTCTGATATACTGTAGTATACATTCTGATATACTGTAGTATACATTCTGATATACTGTAGTATACATTCTGATATACTGTAGTATACACTCTGATATACTGTAGTATACACTCTGATATACTGTAGTATACATTCTGATATACTGTAGTATACATTCTGATATACTGTAGTATACATTCTGATATACTGTAGTATACATTCTGCTATACTATAGTATACACTCTGATATACTGTAGTATACATTCTGATATACTGTAGTATACACTCTGATATACTGTAGTATACATTCTGATATACTGTAGTATACACTCTGATATACTGTAGTATACACTCTGATATACTGTAGTATACATTCTGATATACTGTAGTATACATTCTGATATACTGTAATATACACTATGATATACTGTAGTATACACTCTGATATACTGTAGTATACACTCTGATATACTGTAGTATACATTCTGATATACTGCAGTATACACTCTGATATACTGTAGTATACATTCTGATATACTGTAGTATACACTCTGATATGCTATTGGACAACCAGCTATACTGTAATATTCACTCTGATATACTATTGGACGACCAGCTATACTATCGTATACACTCTGATATACTGTAGTATACACTCTGATATACTGTAGTATACAGTATGATATACTGTAGTATACAGTATGATATACTGTAATATACACTCTGATATGCTATACTATCGTATACACTCTGATATACTGTAGTATACGCTCTGATATACTGTAGTATACACTCTGATATACTGTAGTATACATTATGATATACTGTAATATTCACTCTGATATGCTATACTGTAGTATACATTCTGATATACTGTAGTATACACTCCGCTATACTGTAGTATACACTCTGATATACTGTAGTATACACTCTGATATACTGTAGTATACACTCTGATATACTGTAGTATACACTCTGATATACTGTCGTATACATTCTGATATACTGTAGTATACACTCTGATATACTGTAGTATACACTCTGATATACTGTCGTATACACTCTGATATACTGTAGTATACACTCTGATATACTGTCGTATACATTCTGATATACTGTAGTATACACTCTGATATACTGTAGTATACATTATCATATACTGTAATATACACTCTGATATACTGTAGTATACACTCTGATATACTGTAGTATACATTCTGATATACTGTAGTATACACTCAGATATACTGTAATATACACTCTGATATACTATTGGACAACCAGCTACACTGTAGTATACACTCTGATATACTGTAGTATACATTATCATATACTGTAGTATACACTCTGATATACTGTAGTATACACTCTGATATACTGTAGTATACACTCTGATATACTGTAATATACACTCTGATATACTGTAGTATACACTCAGATATACTGTAATATACACTCTGATATACTATTGGACAACCAGCTATACTGTAGTATACACTGATAGCTTAATCAATAGATCTGTGTCCTTCAATGCCAAGTGGCCTCATTTAGAGAGCCCTCTCCTTCACGTCCAGTCTCACATGCATGGGGACTATCAGTGCAAATACATTGTGTGGCTAAATCCCACATGGCATTCTAAGCCTATTTCATGAACCCATTTACTGAGAAATTCATCAAGACAGCTTTCACCTTATTTCACCAAGACAACTTTCGGTTTTTTTTCTAACATGGCATGACGCTTCACTGACCTTTGCGTCACAATCACTCATATGAAATAACCCGACGATTCTCCGAGGCACACTGGCAACTGCCTTGAGTAATGTGACGTCCTATTCAAACCCTATGTCGTAAGAGTAAGAGTTCGTCATGTTGTAATACATGTTAGTCATGTTGAGGCGGCAGGGTAGCCTAGTGGTTAGAGTGTAGAGGTGGCAGGGTAGCCTAGTGGTTAGAGTGTTGAGGCGGCAGGGTAGCCTAGTGGTTAGAGTGTAGAGGGGGCAGGGTAGCCTAGTGGTTAGAGTGTAGAGGTGGCAGGGTAGCCTAGTGGTTAGAGTGTAGAGGTGGCAGGGTAGCCTAGTGGTTAGAGTGTAGAGGCGGCAGGGTAGTCTAGTGGTTAGAGTGTAGAGGTGGCAGGGTAGCCTAGTGGTTAGAGTGTAGAGGTGGCAGGGTAGCCTAGTGGTTAGAGTGTAGAGGGGGCAGGGTAGCCTAGTGGTTAGAGTGTAGAGGAGGCAGGGTAGCCTAGTGGTTAGAGTGTAGAGGCGGCAGGGTAGCCTAGTGGTTAGAGTGTAGAGGTGGCAGGGTAGCCTAGTGGTTAGAGTGTAGAGGCGGCAGGGTAGCCTAGTGGTTAGAGTGTAGAGGGGGCAGGGTAGCCTAGTGGTTAGAGTGTAGAGGGGCAGGGTAGCCTAGTGGTTAGAGTGTAGAGGTTGCAGGGTAGCCTAGTGGTTAGAGTGTAGAGGTGGCAGGGTAGCCTAGTGGTTAGAGTGTTGAGGCGGCAGGGTAGCCTAGTGGTTAGAGTGTAGAGGGGGCAGGGTAGCCTAGTGGTTAGAGTGTAGAGGCGGCAGGGTAGCCTAGTGGTTAGAGTGTAGAGGTGGCAGGGTAGCCTAGTGGTTAGAGTGTTGAGGCGGCAGGGTAGCCTAGTGGTTAGAGTGTAGAGGGGGCAGGGTAGCCTAGTGGTTAGAGTGTAGAGGTGGCAGGGTAGCCTAGTGGTTAGAGTGTAGAGGCGGCAGGGTAGCCTAGTGGTTAGAGTGTAGAGGCGGCAGGGTAGCCTAGTGGTTAGAGTGTAGAGGCGGCAGGGTAGCCTAGTGGTTAGAGTGTAGAGGCGGCAGGGTAGCCTAGTGGTTAGAGTGTAGAGGGGGCAGGGTAGCCTAGTGGTTAGAGTGTAGAGGCGGTAGGGTAGTCTAGTGGTTAGAGTGTAGAGGCGGCAGGGTAGCCTAGTGGTTAGAGTGTACAGGTTGCAGGGTAGCCTAGTGGTTAGAGTGTTGAGGCGGCAGGGTAGCCTAGTGGTTAGAGTGTAGAGGGGGCAGGGTAGCCTAGTGGTTAGAGTGTAGAGGGGGCAGGGTAGCCTAGTGGTTAGAGTGTAGAGGTTGCAGGGTAGCCTAGTGGTTAGAGTGTAGAGGTGGCAGGGTAGCCTAGTGGTTAGAGTGTTGAGGCGGCAGGGTAGCCTAGTGGTTAGAGTGTAGAGGGGGCAGGGTAGCCTAGTGGTTAGAGTGTAGAGGCGGCAGGGTAGCCTAGTGGTTAGAGTGTAGAGGTGGCAGGGTAGCCTAGTGGTTAGAGTGTTGAGGCGGCAGGGTAGCCTAGTGGTTAGAGTGTAGAGGGGGCAGGGTAGCCTAGTGGTTAGAGTGTAGAGGTGGCAGGGTAGCCTAGTGGTTAGAGTGTAGAGGTGGCAGGGTAGCCTAGTGGTTAGAGTGTAGAGGGGGCAGGGTAGCCTAGTGGTTAGAGTGTAGAGGAGGCAGGGTAGCCTAGTGGTTAGAGTGTAGAGGCGGCAGGGTAGCCTAGTGGTTAGAGTGTAGAGGTGGCAGGGTAGCCTAGTGGTTAGAGTGTAGAGGGGCAGGGTAGCCTAGTGGTTAGAGTGTAGAGGGGCAGGGTAGCCTAGTGGTTCGAGTGTAGAGGCGGCAGGGTAGCCTAGTGGTTAGAGTGTAGAGGGGGCAGGGTAGCCTAGTGGTTAGAGTGTAGGGCGGCAGGGTAGCCTAGTGGTTAGAGTGTAGAGGGGCAGGTAGCCTAGTGGTTAGAGTGTAGAGGGGGCAGGGTAGCCTAGTGGTTAGAGTGTAGAGGTGGCAGGGTAGCCTAGTGGTTAGAGTGTAGAGGGGGCAGGGTAGCCTAGTGGTTAGAGTGTAGAGGTGGTAGGGTAGCCTAGTGGTTAGAGTGTAGAGGAGGCAGGGTAGCCTAGTGGTTAGAGTGTAGAGGTGGTAGGGTAGTCTAGTGGTTAGAGTGTAGAGGTGGCAGGGTAGCCTAGTGGTTAGAGTGTAGAGGGGGCAGGGTAGCCTAGTGGTTAGAGTGTAGAGGGGGCAGGGGTAGCCTAGTGGTTAGAGTGTAGAGGTGGCAGGGTAGCCTAGTGGTTAGAGTGTAGAGGTGGCAGGGTAGCCTAGTGGTTAGAGTGTAGAGGGGGCAGGGTAGCCTAGTGGTTAGAGTGTAGAGGAGGCAGGGTAGCCTAGTGGTTAGAGTGTAGAGGCGGCAGGGTAGCCTAGTGGTTAGAGTGTAGAGGTGGCAGGGTAGCCTAGTGGTTAGAGTGTAGAGGCGGCAGGGTAGACGAGTGGTTAGAGTGTAGAGGCGGCAGGGTAGCCTAGTGGTTCGAGTGTAGAGGTGGCAGGGTAGCCTAGTGGTTAGAGTGTAGCGAAATGTTTCACAAACTCGTCTGTGTCGAGGAGCGTGCCCTCCTCGACTCAACACGGAGAATTCAGAGGTGACTTGGCCTGTCATCAACCATCATTGCCCTAAGGTGTGTTTTATTTTTTAATGTACATTTAATCTTATTCATTTCTTTACACTTGTGTGTATAAGGTAGTTGTTGTGAAATTGTTAGGTTAGATTACTCGTTGGATATTACTGCACTGTCGGAATTGGAACATGTCAGAAAGACATTTGGCATCACCATGCACTTTTTCAAAAGGTAACCAAAAGCCCTATGAAATGTAAATCTATCTGAGAACGCCCCTTGCCTCCACTGATCTACAGCATCACCACTATGATATCCTGTAGCGCTCTCAGAACTGCTGGAAGCCTGTCCCCCAGATTTACGGCATGCCATGTATCTGCAGGCCCACCTTTACATCCGTAAGTCTCCGTAGTTCCCCGGGCTGCTGCTGCGGATTCAGCTCTTTCTGAACGACAAGCCACTTGAGATGAACGACAAGCCACTTGAGATGAACATACGAGAAACTTGAGATGAACATACGAGCCACTAGAGATGAACGGACAAGCCACTTGAGATGAACGACAAGCCACTTGAGATGAACATACGAGAAACTTGAGATGAACATACGAGCCACTAGAGATGAACATACGAGCAACTAGAGATGAACGTACGAGCAACTAGAGATGAACATACGAGCCACTAGAGATGAACATACGAGCCACTGGAGATGAACATACGAGCCACTAGAGATGAACATACGAGCCACTGGAGATGAACATACGAGAAACTTGAGATGAACATACGAGCAACTAGAGATGAACATACGAGCCACTAGAGATGAACATACGAGCCACTAGAGATGAACATACGAGCCACTAGAGATGAACATACGAGCCACTAGAGATGAACATACGAGCCACTAGAGATGAACATACGAGCCACTGGAGATGAACATACGAGCCACTGGAGATGAACATACGAGCCACTAGAGATGAACATACGAGCCACTGGAGATGAACATACGAGCCAGATACAAAGGCATACATTTTTGCTCTCCTGCAGAATCTTTAACTGCCTGAGGCACTGATTTTACAGCATCGACAAGAACCGCATTCAAACAATGTGCATTACAGTGCACATAAAATCCATAAAATGCAGACCCTTCAACTGTTTTTAATCCGTGCAGACACACCAGAATGCTCTCCACTCACGATGGATGTCACAGCCTTCCCACACCAAATTATTTCTGGAGTTGCCTCCCTCCTCTCCCTCCCTCCCTCCCTCCTCTCCCTCCTCCTCCTCTCCCTCAGTCTCATTTCTCTCTTTATATCCCTAACCCCCCCTCCCTCCCCACCTCCCTCCCTCAGTCTCACTTCTCTCTTTATGTCCCTAACCCCCTCCCTCAGTCTCACTTCTCTCTTTATATCCCTAACCCTCCCTCCCTCCTCTCCCTCCACTCCCCCTCCCTCCTCTCCCTCCACTCCCCCTCCCTCCTCTCCCTCCACTCCCCCTCCCTCCTCTCCCTCAGTCTCATTTCTCTCTTTATATCCCTAACCCCCTCCCTCCCCCACCTCCCCTCCCTCAGTCTCACTTCTCTCTTTTATGTCCCTAACCCCCTCCCTCAGTCTCACTTCTCTCTTTATGTCCCTAACCCCCTCCCTCAGTCTCACTTCTCTCTTTATGTCCCTAACCCCCTCCCTCAGTCTCACTTCTCTTTATGTCCCTAACCCCCTCCCTCAGTCTCACTTCTCTTTTATGTCCCTAACCCCCTCCCTCCTCTACTGTATTTAGCCCCTCTACTGTATATAGCCCCTCTACTGTACATAGCCCTCTACTGTATATAACCTCTCTACTGTATATTGCCTCGCTACTGTATATAGCCTCTCTACTGTATATAGCCTCTACTGTATATAGCCTCTCTAGTGTATAAAGCCTCTACTGTATAAAGCCTCTACTGTATATAGCCTCTCTACTGTAAATAGCCTCTCTACTGTATAAAGCCTTTCTACTGTATATAGCCTCTACTGTATATAGCCTCTCTACTGTATAGCCTCTACTGTATATAATCTCTCTACTGTATATAACCTCTACTGTATATAGCCTCTCTACTGTATATAGCCTCTACTGTATATAGCCTCTCTACTGTATATAGCCTCACTGCTGTATATAGCCTCTCTACTGTATATAGCCTCTCTACTTTATATAGCCTCTCTACTATATATAGCCTCTCTACTGTATATAACCTCTCTACTGTATATAGCCTCTCTACTGTATATAGCCTCTACTGTATATAGCCTCTCTACTCTATATAGCCTCTACTGTATATAGTCTCTACTGGCTCAGACAACAAGGCCAAAGCTCCACACAACAAGGCCAAGGCTCCACACAACAAGGCCAAGGCTCCACAAAACAAGGCCAAGGCTCCACACAACAAGGCCAAAGCTCCACACAACAAGGCCAAAGCTCCACAAAACAAGGCCAAGGCTCCACACAACAAGGCCAAGGCTCCACACAACAAGGCCATGGCTCCACACAACAAGGCCAAGGCTCCACACAACAAGGCCAAGGCTCCAGACAACAAGGCCAAGGCTCCACATAACAAGGCCAAGGCTCCACACAACAAGGCCAAAGCTCCACACAACAAGGCCAAGGCTCCACACAACAAGGCCAAAGCTCCACACAACAAGGCCAAAGCTCCACACAACAAGGCCAAGGCACCAGACAACAAGGCCAAGGCTCCACACAACAAGGCCAAGGCTCCACACAACAAGGCCAAGGCTCCAGACAACAAGGCCACACAACAAGGCCAAGGCTCCAGACAACAAGGCCACACAACAAGGCCAAAGCTCCAGACAACAAGGCTCCACACAACAAGGCCAAGGCTCCACACAACAAGGCCAAGGCTCCAGACAACAAGGCCACACAACAAGGCCAAGGCTCCAGACAACAAGGCCACACAACAAGGCCAAGGCTCCAGACAAAAGGCCACACAACAAGGCCAAGGCTCCACACAACAAGGCCAAGGCTCCACACAACAAGGCCAAGGCTCCACACAACAAGGCCAAGGCTCCACACAACAAGGCCAAGGCTCCACACAACAAGGCTCGTGATGGATTCAAGACGAGGTCGTTCTTTCTCTGTTTGTCCTCCGTCAAAGTCGCCTTTGATTTCAGTCATTTATGAGGTATTTAAAAAAATATCCAGTCATGTAAAATTATATAGAATTGAAATGAAATGCTTTTATAGAAAGGACACATTCTTCCTGGACGCTGGGCCCTGGGCTACAACACTAAATCCCCCTGTGTGTAAATCCAACTTCTGCATGATCCTCTTCTCCATTGCACTACGGGCTACGTAAAAACCGTGATAATGCACGCACTGCTTTATTATAAAGGGGATTGATTTCCTCATGCGTTCCAGTACCTCAGAGCCCCCTGCCCCAGTCACATTTGGTTCCTGGACCTCCCGATTTACAAGTAAAGCACTGTCTTCTCTCCTGTGTGGAATAGTGTCATGATTCAGCTGTCTATGTCAGACCACGAGACAGAGATATTATATGGAATGAAGCCAGATCGAATCACGATGAATGCCAGACAGAGATATTATATGGAATGAAGCCAGATCGACTCTTAGCGAGGGGGAAACAGTCACGAAATGCGAGACAGAGATATTATAGTGAAGCCAGATCGACTCTTAGCGAGGGGAAACAGTCACGATGAATGCCGAGACAGAGATATTATATGGAATGAAGCCAGATCGACTCTTAGCGAGGGGGAAACAGTCACGATGAATGCCGAGACAGAGATATTATATGGAATGAAGCCAGATCGACTCTTAGCGAGGGGGAAACAGTCACGATGAATGCCGAGACAGAGATATTATATGGAATGAAGCCAGATCGACTCTTAGCGAGGGGGAAACAGTCACGATGAATGCCGAGACAGAGATTTAATGAAAGGAGGCTCTGAGAGATGAGTTCTCTGGGAGGAGATAGACTGGGTTAAAGGAGACAGTGAGAGGTTAGACTGGGTTAAATAACATTTTTTGTTTTTTTATTCCAACCGGGATCGGACTCTTCGGATTGATACCCCTGACCTCTGACCTCTGTGTGATACGAGCTGTTAAATGGTCACTGTGATCTGTACGGCTGATGTGACACTGGGAGAAAAAAAACAATTACCATGTGAAATGGCCCTTTCTCAGAAGTTAGGAGGAGAGCTGACAGAGCGGCAGCAGCATCTATGAACTGGTATGAAAAAGAGACCCCGCTGGAAAGAAAACACCCACAGCCTGAAACCTGCAGGGACCTTCTCACCTGTATGTTTTTAACAGCTCTATTTCCCCAAAACAAGGTTCTGCACACAGCAGGATAAAGGGACATTTTCATCAGTCTGACACATTAGTCTCCTTTTCGGTCAGTCAGCTGTGTTTGACAGTCTCTCATCCAGTCTGCACCCCAGAGAGAGAGAGAGAGAGAGAGAGAGAGAGAGAGAGAGAGAGAGAGAGAGAGAGAGAGAGAGAGAGAGAGAGAGAGAGAGAGAGAGAGAGAGAGAGAGAGAGAGAGAGAGAGAGAGAGAGAGAGAGAGAGAGAGAGAGAGAGAGAGAGAGAGAGAGAGAGAGAGAGAGAGAGAGAGAGAGAGAGAGAGAGAGAGAGAGAGAGAGAGAGAGAGAGAGAGAGGAGATCTCTCTCTCTCTAAACCCCTGGCACCGTCTCAGAAGGTAACCCCACCCCCCGGTCTTCCTACACTGCCACCCCAAAACCAGTCAACATCAATGCCAACTTGGACAATGTTATCACACCTCTCCACTCTTCCTCATGCACATGCCCGTACAGAGATTTCTGAATGTGGCTTTTCTCTCACCGGAATCTTCAAAGATAACCTTTTCTTTTCACACAGGGACAGCAATTAGTCCGTCAACATTGGTTAGGAGTTACCTGGCAACCACGAGGTCAGCTGTCTGACGACAGAGACAAGACCGGGCGGGGGGGGTTGAGGCAGAGAGGAGTTAAGCAATAGGCCTATCCAGAGTATCTGTCAGAGTATCTGTCCAGAGTATCTGTCCAGAGTATCTGTCCAGAGTATCTGTCCAGAGTATCTATCCAGTATCTGTCCAGAGTATCTGTCCAGAGTATCTATCCAGAGTATCTATCCAGAGTATCTATCCAGAGTATCTATCCAGAGTATCTGTCCAGAGTATCTGTCCAGAGTATCTATCCAGAGTATCTGTCAGAGTATCTATCCAGAGTATCTATCCAGAGTATCTGCCCAGAGTATCTATCCAGAGTATCTATCCAGTATCTGTCAGAGTATCTGTCCAGAGTATCTGTCCAGAGTATCTATCCAGAGTATCTGTCCAGAGTATCTGTCCAGAGTATCTGTCCAGAGTATCTATCCAGAGTATCTATCAGAGTATCTGTCCAGAGTATCTGTCCAGAGTATCTGTCCAGAGTATCTGTCCAGAGTATCTATCCAGAGTATCTGTCAGAGTATCTATCCAGAGTATCTATCCAGAGTATCTGCCCAGAGTATCTATCCAGAGTATCTATCCAGAGTATCTGTCCAGAGTATCTGTCCAGAGTATCTGTCCAGAGTATCTGTCAGAGTATCTGTCAGAGTATCTGTCCAGAGTATCTGTCCAGAGTATCTGTCCAGAGTATCTATCCAGAGTATCTATCCAGAGTATCTATCCAGAGTATCTGTCCAGAGTATCTGTCAGAGTATCTGTCAGAGTATCTGTCCATCTGTCAGAATATCTATCCAGAGTATCTATACAGAGTATCTGTCCAGAGTATCTGCCCAGAGTATCTGTCCAGAGTATCTGTCCAGAGTATCTATCCAGAGTATCTATACAGAGTATCTATCCAGAGTATCTATACAGAGTATCTATCCAGAGTATCTATCCAGAGTATCTGTCCAGAGTATCTGTCCAGAGTATCTGTCCAGAGTATCTGTCCAGAGTATCTGTCCAGAGTATCTATCCAGAGTATCTATCCAGAGTATCTGTCCAGAGTATCTGCCCAGAGTATCTGTCAGAGTCTTCTATCTGTCCAGAGTATCTGTCCAGAGTATCTATCCAGTATCTTCCAGAGTATCTATCCAGAGTATCTGTCCAGAAAGTATCTGTCTTGGTCTGAACCTCGATCCCTCTTCTCACCTCCCGCTCTGACGTGGAATCACGTCTTTGAGTAACATCACATCTCCACTGGTAACGCCGTCTTCTCATGAAATACTTTCCCAGCGGGACTCAGACTCCGACTGGAATATCTGACAATGGAACAACGCACAATGACAGCGGCTCTGAGTCGGACAGAAACATGAAGACTGCACAGGTCAATGACAGCGGCTCTCTGAGTCGGACAGAAACATGAAGACTGTACAGATCAATAACAGAGGCTCTGAGTCGGACAGAAACATGAAGACTGTACAGTTCAATGACAGCGGTTCTGAGTCGGACAGAAACATGAAGACTGTACAGTTCAATGACAGCGGCTCTGAGTCGGGACAGAAACATGAAGACTGCACAGTCCACAATTCTCTTTCTCAGAGAGCATCATGTACATTACATCTAGGTTGTGCTAAGAAGTTATCCGTATGTTATTTATTTAGCATAATTGTGCTATGAGAAAAGGTTGAATTGTTTTTGGTAAATTTAACAATGTAATTGTTTCTAAATAAGTTAATGAAAATGTTTTATTCTTTCTTATTTCTAATTAGAATACATATGTCACAGAATAAAGTTTTCAAATTGTGTCAGAAGTCTGTAGTATTCTCAGACAGTATCTGTAGTATTCTCAGACAGTATCTGTAGTATTCTCAGACAGTATCTGTAGTATTCTCAGACGGTATCTGTAGTATTCTCAGACAGTATCTGTAGTATTCTCAGACAGTATCTGTAGTATTCTCAGACAGTATCTGTAGTATTCTCAGACAGTCTGTAGTATTCTCAGACAGTATCTGTAGTATTCTCAGACAGTATCTGTAGTATTCTCTCAGACAGTATCTGAAGTATTCTCAGACAGTATCTGTAGTATTCTCAGACAGTATCTGTAGTATTCTCAGACAGTATCTGTAGTATTCTCAGACAGTATCTGTAGTATTCTCAGACAGTATCTGTAGTATTCTCAGACAGTATCTGTAGTATTCTCAGACAGTATCTGTAGTATTCTCAGACAGTATTGTAGTATTCTCAGACAGTATCTGTAGTATTCTCAGACAGTATCTGTAGTATTCTCAGACAGTATCTGTAGTATTCTCAGACAGTATCTGTAGTATTCTCAGACGGTATCTGTAGTATTCTCAGATGGTATCTGTAGTATTCTCAGACAGTATCTGTAGTATTCTCAGACAGTATCAAAGTATTCTCAGACAGTATCTGTAGTATTCTCAGACAGTATCTGTAGTATTCTCAGACAGTATCTGTAGTATTCTCAGATGGTATCTGTAGTATTCTCAGACAGTATCTGTATAGTATTCTCAGACGGTATCTGTAGTATTCTCAGACGGTATCTGTAGTATTCTCAGACAGTATCCGTAGTATTCTCAGATGGTATCTGTAGTATTCTCAGACGGTATCTGTAGTATTCTCAGACAGTATCTGTAGTATTCTCAGACAGTATCTGTAGTATTCTCAGAAAAATATCTGTAGTATTCTCAGACAGTATCTGTAGTATTCTCAGACAGTATCTGTAGTATTCTCAGACGGTATCTGTAGTATTCTCAGACAGTATCTGTAGTATTCTCAGACAGTATCTGTAGTATTCTCAGAAAATATCTGTAGTATTCTCAGACAGTATCTGTAGTATTCTCAGACAGTATCTGTAGTATTCTCAGAC
>NW_025748236.1:5000-35000 GCF_021184085.1 Oncorhynchus gorbuscha | reverse complement strand
CTCCCTCCTTCCCCTCCCTCCTACACTCCCTCCTTCCTCCCCTCGCTCACTTCCCTCCTTCTCCTTACACCCTAACTCCTTCCTCCCTCCTTCCCCTCCCTCCCCTCCTCTCCTACACTCCCTTCCTTCCCTTCTCCCGCTCCTTCCCTTCCCTCTCCCTTCCCTTCCCTTCCCTCCCAGTCTCCCTCAGCCCATCTTAGAGGAGGGGAGGGGGGAGGGAGAGGTCCCTTTAAGAGACCACCAGGGCCCCGCTCCAGAAACTACAAGACAGTCACATGGGCCCCAGATGGGGAGGAGCCTAAAGAGGAAGAGGGGTTCTTGGGCAGGAAGAGGAAGTGTTGAAACGGGAAGTAGAAGAACATCGGCGACTGCAGAGGCTGGAGAAGGCGGGGATTAAAGTTCTGCCCGCTGTGATTCGCTACGGCAGGTCAGCAGGCATGTGGCGTGCCGGCCTATGGCGTGTGGCCTAACCTGTGACACCACTGTGGTGCGGCCTATGACGTGTGGTCTATGCTGTGACATCACTGTGGTCGGCCTATGGCGTGTGGTCTATGCTGTGACATCACTGTGGTCGGCTAACTAGAACTATCTGTTACTGGAATGGAATGGATGGTCTTTAACTAGAACTATCTGTTACTGGAATGGATGGTCTTTAACTATATCTAATAATAATAATGGTCTTTAATAGAACTATCTGTTACTGGAAATGGATGGTCTTTAACTAGAACTATCTGTGGATGGTCTTTAACTAGAACTATGGAATGGATGAATTGTCTTTGCTAGAACTATCTGTTACTGGAATGGAATGGATGGTCTTTCTTCGAATCTAGTGGAATAATAGAACTAATGGAATAATATAATATTTAACTAGAACTATCACTGGAATGGATGGTCTTTAACTAGAACTATCTGTTACTGGAATGGAATGGATGGTCTTTAACTTTAGAACTATCTGTTTACTGGAATGGAATGGATGGTCTTTAACTAGAACTATCTGGAATTACTGGAATGGATGGTCTTTAACTAGAACTATCTGTTACTGGAATGGAATGGCTGGAATGGGTCTTTGCAGAACTATCTGTTACTGGAATGGGATGGTCTTTAACTAGAACTATCTGTTACTGGAATGGAATGGATGGTCTTTAACTAGAACTATCTGTTACTGGAATGGATGGTCTTTTTAACTAGAATGGATGGTCTTTTACTGGAATGGAATGGATGGTCTTTAACTAGAACTATCTGTTAGTGGAATAGATGGTCTTTAACTAGAACTATCTGTTACTGGAATGGATGGATGGTCTTTAACTAGAACTATCTGTTAATGGAATGGATGGTCTTTAACTAGAACTATCTGTTACTGGAATGGATCTGTTAGTGGAATGGTCTTTAACTAGAACTGGATGGATGGTTTTACTGGACAATCTCTGTTACTGAATGGAT
The DNA here is from genome assembly GCF_021184085.1 of Oncorhynchus gorbuscha. NCBI lineage: Eukaryota > Metazoa > Chordata > Actinopteri > Salmoniformes > Salmonidae > Oncorhynchus > Oncorhynchus gorbuscha. Next base: position 33,560 of record NW_025748236.1, on the reverse strand, counting down.
GGTCTTTAACTAGAACTATCTGTTAATGGAATGGATGGTCTTTAACTAGAACTATCTGTTACTGGAATGGATGGAACTAGAACTATCTTTAATGAATGGATGGTCTTTAACTATCTTTACTGGAATGGAATGGATGTGCTAACTAGAACTATCTGTTACTGGAATGGATGGTCTTTAACTAGAACTATCTGTTACTGGAATGGAATGGATCTTTAACTAGAACTATCTGTTAGTGGAATGGATGGTCTTTAACTAGAACTATCTGTTACTGGAATGGAATGGATGGTCTTTAACTAGAACTATCTGTTAATGGAATGGAATGGTCTTTAACTAGAACTATCTGTTACTGGAATGGATGGTCTTCATGGACTGGAATGGATGGTCTTTAACTAGAACTATCTGTTACTGGAATGGAATGGATGGTCTAAACTGGAACTATCTGTTACTGGAATGGATGGTCTTTAACTAGAACTATCTGTTACTGGAATGGAATGGATGGTCTTTAACTAGAACTATCTGTTACTGGAATGAATGGTCTTTATCTAGAACTATCTGTTACTGGAATGGATGGTCTTTAACTAGAACTATCTGTTACTGGAATGGATGGTCTTTAACTAGAACTATCTGTTACTGGAATGGATGGTCTTTAAATAGAACTATCTGTTACTGGAATGGATGGTCTTCAACTAGAACTATCTGTTACTGGAATGGATGGTCTTTAACTAGAACTATCTGTTACTGGAATGGAATGGATCTTTAACTGGAACTATCTGTTACTGGAATGGATGATCTTTTAACTAGAACTATATGTTACTGGAATGGAATGGATGGTCTTTAAAATAGAACCTGTTGCTGGAACTGTTACTGGAATGGAATGGATGGTCTTTAACTAGAACTATCTGTTACTGGAATGGAATGGATGGTCTTTAACTAGAACTATCTGTTAATGGAATGGATGGTCTTTAACTAGAACTATCTGTTAGTGGAATGGATGGTCTTTAAAAATAGAACTATCTGTTACTGGAATGGATGGTCTTCAACTAGAACTATCTGTTGTGGAATGGATGGTCTTTAACTAGAACTATCTGTTACTGGAAATGGATGGTCTTTAACTAGAACTATCTGTTACTGGAATGGATGGGCTTTAACTAGAACTATCTGTTAGTGGAATGGATGGTCTTTAACTAGAACTATCTGTTACTGGAATGGATGGTCTTTAACTAGAACTATCTGTTACTGTTACTGGAATGGATGGTCTTTAAACTAGAACTATCTGTTACTGGATGGATGGTCTTTAACTAGAACTATCTGTTAGTGGAATGGATGGTCTTTAACTAGAACTATCTGTTAGTGGAATGGATGGTCTTTAACTAGAACAATCTGTTACTGGAATGGATGGTCTTTAACTAGAACTATCTGTTAATGGAATGGATGGTCTTTAACTAGAACTATCTGTTACTGGAATGGATGGTCTTTAACTAGAACTATCTGTTACTGGAATGGAATGGATGGTCTTTAACTAGAACTATCTGTTAATGGAATGTATGGTCTTTAACTAGAACTATCTGTTACTGGAATGGATGGTCTTTAACTAGAACTATCTGTTAGTGGAATGGATGGTCTTTAACTAGAACTATCTGTTAATGAATGGATGGTCTTTAACTAGAACTATCTGTTACTGGAATGGAATGGATGGTCTTTAACTAGAACTATCTGTTAATGGAATGGATGGTCTTTAACTAGAACTATCTGTTGGAATGGATGGTCTTTAACTAGAACTATCTGTTACTGGAATGGATGGTCTTTAACTAGAACTATCTGTTACTGGAATGGAATGGATGGTCTTTAACTGGAACTATCTGTTACTGGAATGGATGGTCTTTAACTAGAACTATATGTTACTGGAATGGAATGGATGGTCTTTAACTAGAACTATCTGTTACTGGAATGGATGGTCTTTATCTAGAACTATCTGTTACTGGAATGGATGGTCTTTAACTAGAACTATCTGTTACTGGAATGGATGGTCTTTAACTAGAACTATCTGTTACTGGAATGGATGGTCTTTAAATAGAACTATCTGTTACTGGAATGGATGGTCTTCAACTAGAACTATCTGTTACTGGAATGGATGGTCTTTAACTAGAACTATCTGTTACTGGAATGGAATGGATGGTCTTTAACTGGAACTATCTGTTACTGGAATGGATGGTCTTTAACTAGAACTATATGTTACTGGAATGGAATGGATGGTCTTTAAATAGAACTATCTGTTACTGGAATGGATGGTCTTCAACTAGAACTATCTGTTACTGGAATGGATGGTCTTTAACTAGAACTATCTGTTACTGGAATGGAATGGATGGTCTTTAACTAGAACTATCTGTTACTGGAATGGATGGTCTTTAACTAGAACTATCTGTTACTGGAATGGATGGTCTTTAAATAGAACTATCTGTTACTGGAATGGATGGTCTTCAACTAGAACTATCTGTTACTGGAATGGATGGTCTTTAACTAGAACTATCTGTTACTGGAATGGAATGGATGGTCTTTAACTGGAACTATCTGTTACTGGAATGGATGGTCTTTAACTAGAACTATATGTTACTGGAATGGAATGGATGGTCTTTAACTAGAACTATCTGTTACTGGAATGGATGGTCTTTATCTAGAACTATCTGTTACTGGAATGGATGGTCTTTAACTAGAACTATCTGTTAATGGATGGTCTTTAACTTGACCTAACTGTTACTGGAATGGATGGTCTTTAACTAGAACTATCTGTTACTGGAATGGATGGTCTTTAACTAGAACTATCTGTTACTGGAATGGATGGTCTTTAACTAGAACTGACTGGAATGGAATGGTCTTTAACTAGAACTATCTGTTACTGGAATGGATGGTCTTTAACTAGAACTATCTGTTACTGGAATGGATGGTCTTTAACTAGAACTATCTGTTAATGGAATGGATGGTCTTTAACTAGAACTATCTGTTACTGGAATGGAATGGATGGTCTTTAACTAGAACTATCTGTTACTGGAATGGAATGGATGGTCGTTAACTAGAACTATCTGTTACTGGAATGGATGGTCTTTAACTTGAACTAACTGTTACTGGAATGGATGGTCTTTAACTAGAACTATCTGTTACTGGAATGGAATGGATGGTCTTTAACTAGAACTATCTGTTACTGGAATGGAATGGATGGTCTTTAACTGGAACTATCTGTTACTGGAATGAATGGTCTTTAACTAGAACTATATGTTACTGGAATGGAATGGATGGTCTTTAACTAGAACTATCTGTTACTGGAATGGAATGGATGGTCTTTAACTAGAACTATCTGTTACTGGAATGGAATGGATGGTCTTTAACTAGAACTATCTGTTACTGGAATGGATGGTCTTTAACTAGAACTATCTGTTACTGGGATGGAATGAATGGTCTTTAACTAGAACTATCTGTTACTGGAATGGAATGGATGGTCTTTAACTGGAACTATCTGTTACTGGAATGGAATGGATGGTCTTTAACTAGAACTATCTGTTACTGGAATGGATGGTCTTTAACTAGAACTATCTGTTACTGGAATGGATGGTCTTTAACTAGAACTATCTGTTAATGGAATGGATGGTCTTTAACTAGAACTATCTGTTAGTGGAATGGAATGGATGGTCTTTAACTAGAACTATCTGTTACTGGAATGGAATGGATGGTCTTTAACTAGAACTATCTGTTACTGGAATGGAATGGATGGTCTTTAACTAGAACTATCTGTTAATGGAATGGATGGTCTTTAACTAGAACTATCTGTTACTGGAATGGATGGTCTTTAACTAGAACTATCTGTTACTGGAATGGAATGGGTCTTTAACTAGAACTATCTGTTACTGGAATGGATGGATGGTCTTTAACTAGAACTATCTGTTACTGGAATGGAATGGATGGTCTTTAACTAGAACTATCTGTTACTGGAATGGATGGTCTTTAACTAGAACTATCTGTTGGAATGGAATGGATGGTCTTTAACTAGAACTATCTGTTACTGGAATGGATGGTCTTTAACTAGAACTATCTGTTACTGGAATGGAATGGATGGTCTTTAACTAGAACTATCTGTTAATGGAATGTATGGTCTTTAACTAGAACTATCTGTTACTGGAATGGAATGGATGGTCTTTAACTAGAACTATCTGTTAAATGGAATGGATGGTCTTTAACTAGAACTATCTGTTACTGGAATGGATGGATGGTCTTTAACTAGAACTATCTGTTACTGGAATGGAATGGATGGTCTTTAACTAGAACTATCTGTTACTGGAATGGATGGTCTTTAACTAGAACTATCTGTTACTGGAATGGAATGGATGGTCTTTAACTAGAACTATCTGTTACTGGAATGGAATGGATGGTCTTTAACTAGAACTATCTGTTACTGGAATGGATGGTCTTTAACTAGAACTATCTGTTACTGGAATGGAATGGATGGTCTTTAACTAGAACTATCTGTTACTGGAATGGAATGGATGGTCTTTAACTAGAACTATCTGTTAGTGGAATGGATGGTCTTTAACTAGAACTATCTGTTACTGGAATGGAATGGATGGTCTTTAACTAGAACTATCTGTTACTGGAATGGATGGTCTTTAACTAGAACTATCTGTTACTGGAATGGAATGGATGGTCTTTAACTAGAACTATCTGTTACTGGAATGGATGGTCTTTAACTAGAACTATCTGTTACTGGAATGGAATGGATGGTCTTTAACTAGAACTATCTGTTACTGGAATGGAATGGAATGGATGGTCTTTAACTAGAACTATCTGTTACTGGAATGGATGGTCTTTAACTAGAACTATCTGTTACTGGAATGGATGATCTTTAACTATAACTATCTGTTACTGGAATAGAATGGATGGTCTTTAACTAGAACCAACTGTTACTGGAATGGAATGGATGGTCTTTAACTAGAACTATCTGTTACTGGAATGGATGGTCTTTAACTAGAACTATCTGTTAATGGAATGGATGGTCTTTAACTAGAACTATCTGTTAGTGGAATGGATGGTCTTTAACTAGAACTATCTGTTACTGGAATGGATGGTCTTTAACTAGAACTATCTGTTAGTGGAATGGATGGTCTTTAACTAGAACTATCTGTTACTGGAATGGATGGTCTTTAACTAGAACTATCTGTTACTGGAATGGATGGTCTTTAACTAGAACTATCTGTTACTGGAATGGATGGTCTTTAACTAGAACTATCTGTTACTGGAATGGATGGTCTTTAACTAGAACTATCTGTTACTGGAATGGAATGGATGGTCTTTAACTAGAACTATCTGTTACTGGAATGGATGGTCTTTATCTAGAACTATCTGTTACTGGATGGTCTTTAACTAGAACTATCTGTTACTGGAATGGATGGTCTTTAACTAGAACTATCTGTTACTGGAATGGATGGTCTTTAACTAGAACTATCTGTTACTGGAATGGATGGTCTTTAACTAGAACTATCTGTTACTGGAATGGATGGTCTTTAACTAGAACTATCTGTTACTGGAATGGAATGGATGGTCTTTAACTGGAACTATCTGTTACTGGAATGGATGGTCTTTAACTAGAACTATCTGTTAAATGGATGGTCTTTAACTAGAACTATCTGTTAATGGAATGGATGGTCTTTAACTAGAACTATCTGTTACTGGAATGGATGGTCTTTAACTAGAACTATCTGTTACTGGAATGGAATGGATGGTCTTTAACTAGAACTATCTGTTACTGGAATGGAATGGATGGTCTTTAACTAGAACTATCTGTTACTGGAATGGATGGTCTTTAACTAGAACTATCTGTTACTGGAATGGATGGTCTTTAACTAGAACTATCTGTTACTGGAATGGAATGGATGGTCTTTAACTGGAACTATCTGTTAGTGGAATGGATGGTCTTTAACTAGAACTATCTGTTAGGAATGGAATGGATGGTCTTTAACTAGAACTATCTGTTACTGGAATGGATGGTCTTTATGGTTACTGGTGGATGGTCTTTAACTAGAACTATCTGTTAGTGGAATGGATGGTCTTTAACTAGAACTATCTGTTAACTGGAATGGATGGTCTTTAATCTGTTAGTGGAATGGATGGTCTTTAACTAGAACTATCTGTTACTGGAATGGATGGTCTTTAACTAGAACTATCTGTTACTGGAATGGAATGGATGGTCTTTAACTAGAACTATCTGTTACTGGAATGGATGGTCTTTAACTAGAACTATCTGTTACTGGAATGGAATGGATGGTCTTTAACTAGAACTATCTGTTACTGGAATGGATGGTCTTTAACTAGAACTATCTGTTACTGGAATGGATGGTATCTTTACTGGACTAGAACTATCTGTTAATGGAATGGATGGTCTTTAACTAGAACTATCTGTTACTGGGATGGTCTTTAAATAGAACTATCTGTTACTGGAATGGATGGTCTTCAACTAGAACTATCTGTTAACTTTAACTAAGAACTATCTGTTACTGGAATGGAATGGATGGTCTTTAACTAGAACTATCTGTTACTGGAATGGATGGTCTTTAACTAGAACTATCTGTTACTGGAATGGAATGGATGGTCTTTAGCTAGAACTATCTGTTACTGGAATGGATGGTCTTTAACTAGAACTATCTGTTACTGGAATGGATGGTCTTTAACTAGAACTATCTGTTACTGGAATGGAATGGATGGTGGTCTTTAACTAGAACTATCTGTTAATGGAATGGATGGTCTTTAACTAGAACTATCTGTTACTGGAATGGATGGTCTTTAACTAGAACTATCTGTTACTGGAATGGATGGTCTTTAACTAGAACTATGGATGGTCTTTAGTTACTGGAATGGATGGTCTTTATGAACATCTGAATGGAATGGATGGTCTTTAACTGGAACTATCTGTTACTGGAATGGATGGTCTTTAACTAGAACTATATGTTACTGGAATGGAATGGATGGTCTTTAACTAGAACTATCTGTTACTGGAATGGATGGTCTTTAATGTTACTGGAATGGATGGTCTTTATCTAGAACTATCTGTTACTGGAATGGATGGTCTTTAACTGGAACTATCTGTTACTGGAATGGATGGTCTTTAACTAGAACTATCTGTTACTGGAATGGATGGTGCTTTAAATAGAACTATCTGTTACTGGAATGGAATGGTCTTCAACTAGAACTATCTGTTACTGGAATGGATGGTCTTTAACTGAACTATCTGTTACTGGAATGGAATGGATGGTCTTTAACTGGAACTATCTGTTACTGGAATGGAATGGTCTTTAACTAGAACTATATGTTACTGGAATGGAATGGAAACTAGAACTATCTGTTATGGAATGGATGGTCTTTAAATAGAACTATCTGTTACTGGAATGGATGGTCTTCTAGAACTATCTGTTAGGAATGGAATGGATCTTTAACTGGAACTATCTGTTACTGGAATGGAATGGATGTCTTTAACTAGAACTATCTGTTGCTGGAATGGAATGGATGGTCTTTAACTAGAACTATCTGTTACTGGAATGGATGGTCTTTAACTAGAACTATCTGTTACTGGAATGGAATGGATGGTTTAAATAGAACTATCTGTTACTGGAATGGATGGTCTTCTAGAACTATCTGTTACTAATGGATGGTCTTTAACTAGAACTATCTGTTAATGGAATGGATGGTCTTTAACTAGAACTATCTGTTACTGGAATGGATGGTCTTTAACTGGTTACTGGAATGGATGGTCTTTAACTAGAACTATATGTTACTGGAATGGAATGGATGGTCTTTAACTAGAACTATCTGTTACTGGAATGGATGGATGGTCTTTAATAGAACTATCTGTTACTGGAATGGATGGATGGTCTTTAACTAGAACTATCTGTTACTGGAATGGATGGTCTTTAACTAGAACTAATGAATGGTCTTTAACTAGAACTATCTGTTACTGGAATGGATGGTCTTTAACTAGAACTATCTGTTACTGGAATGGATGGTCTTTAACTAGAACTATCTGTTACTGGAATGGATGGTCTTTAACTAGAACTATCTGTTACTGGAATGGATGGTCTTTAACTAGAACTATCTGTTAATGGAATGGATGGTCTTTAACTAGAACTATCTGTTAACTGGAATGGAATGGATGGTCTTTAACTAGAACTATCTGTTACTGGAATGGATGGTCTTTAACTAGAACTATCTGTTACTGGAATGGAATGGATGGTCTTTAACTAGAACTATCTGTTACTGGAATGTATGGTCTTTAACTAGAACTGTTACTGTCTTTAACTAGAACTATCTGTTACTGGAATGGAATGGATGGTCTTTAACTTCAGAACTATCTGTTACTGGAATGGATGGTCTTTAACTAGAACTATCTGTTACTGGAATGGATGGTCTTTAACTAGAACTATCTGTTAATGGAATGGATGGTCTTTAACTAGAACTATCTGTTAGTGGAATGGAATGGATGGTCTTTAACTAGAACTATCTGTTAATGGAATGGATGGTCTTTAACTAGAACTATCTGTTACTGGAATGGAATGGATGGTCTTTAACTAGAACTATCTGTTACTGGAATGGATGGTCTTTAACTAGAACTATCTGTTACTGGAATGGAATGGATGGTCTTTAACTGGAACTATCTGTTACTGGAATGGAATGGATGGTCTTTAACTAGAACTATCTGTTACTGGAATGGAATGAACTATCTGATGGGATCTTTAACTAGAACTATCTGTTACTGGAATGGATGGTCTTTAACTAGAACTATCTGTTACTGGAATGGATGGTCTTTAACTAGAACTATCTGTTACTGGAATGGATGGTCTTTAACTAGAACTATCTGTTAATGGAATGGATGGTCTTTAACTAGAACTATCTGTTACTGGAATGGATGGTCTTTAACTAGAACTATCTGTTACTGGAATGGAATGGATGGTCTTTAACTAGAACTATCTGTTACTGGAATGGATGGTCTTTAACTAGAACTATCTGTTACTGGAATGGAATGGATCTTTAACTGGAACTATCTGTTACTGGAATGGATGGTCTTTAACTAGAACTATCTGTTACTGGAATGGAATGGATGGTCTTTAAATAGAACTATCTGTTACTGGGGAATGGAATGGATGGTCTTTAACTAGAACTATCTGTTACTGGAATGGATGGTCTTTAACTAGAACTATCTGTTACTGGAATGGAATGGATGGTCTTTAACTAGAACTATCTGTTACTGGAATGGATGGTCTTTAACTAGAACTATCTGTTACTGGAATGGATGGTCTTTAACTAGAACTATCTGTTACTGGAATGGATGGTCTATCTGTTACTGGAATGGATGGTCTTTTAACTAGAACTATCTGTTACTGGAATGGATGGTCTTCTAGAACTATCCAATGGATGGATGGTCTTTAACTAGAACTATCTGTTACTGGAATGGAATGAACTAACTGTTAAATGGATGGTCTTTAACTAGAACTATCTGTTACTGGAATGGATGGTCTTTAACTAGAACTATCTGTTACTGGAATGGAATGGATGGTCTTTAACTAGAACTATCTGTTACTGGAATGGATGGTCTTTATCTAGAACTATCTGTTACTGGAATGGATGGTCTTTAACTGAACTAACTGTTACTGGAATGGATGGTCTTTAACTAGAACTATCTGTTACTGGAATGGAATGGATGGTCTTTAACTGGAACTATCTGTTACTGGAATGGATGGTCTTTAACTAGAACTATCTGTTACTGGAATGGAATGGATCTTTAACTAGAACTATCTGTTAATGGAATGGATGGTCTTTAACTAGAACTATCTGTTACTGGAATGGAATGGTCTTTAACTAGAACTATATGTTACTGGAATGGAATGGATGGTCTTTAACTAGAACTATCTGTTACTGGAATGGAATGGATGGTCTTTAACTAGAACTATCTGTTACTGGAATGGATGGTCTTTAACTAGAACTATCTGTTACTGGAATGGAATGAACTATCTGTTATGGTGGAATGAATGGTCTTTAACTAGAACTATCTGTTACTGGAATGGAATGGATGGTCTTTAACTGGAACTATCTGTTACTGGAATGGAATGGTCTTTAACTAGAACTATATGTTACTGGAATGGAATGGATGGTCTTTAACTAGAACTATCTGTTACTGGAATGGATGGTCTTTATGGTCTGTTAATGGAATGGATGGTCTAGAACTATCTGTTACTGGAATGGAATGGATGGTCTTTAACTAGAACTATCTGTTACTGGAATGGATGGTCTTTAACTAGAACTATCTGTTACTGGAATGGATGGTCTTTAACTAGAACTATCTGTTAATGGAATGGATGGTCTTTAACTAGAACTATCTGTTACTGGAATGGATGGTCTTTAAACTAGAACTATCTGTTATGGAATGGATGGTCTTTAACTGGAACTATCTGTTACTGGAATGGATGGTCTTTAACTAGAACTATCTGTTAGTGGAATGGATGGTCTTTAACTAGAACTATCTGTTAGTGGAATGGATGGTCTTTAACTAGAACTATCTGTTACTGGAATGGATGGTCTTTAACTAGAACTATCTGTTAATGGAATGGATGGTCTTTAACTAGAACTATCTGTTAATGGAATGGATGGTCTTTAACTAGAACTATCTGTTACTGGAATGGATGGTCTTTAACTAGAACTATCTGTTACTGGAATGGAATGGATGGTCTTTAACTGGAACTATCTGTTACTGGAATGGAATGGATGGAATCTTTAACTAGAACTATATGTTACTGGAATGGAATGGATGGTCTTTAACTAGAACTATCTGTTACTGGAATGGATGGTCTTTAACTAGAACTATCTGTTACTGGAATGGATGGTCTTTAACTAGAACTATCTGTTACTGGAATGGATGGTCTTTAACAGAACTATCTGTTACTGGAATGGATGAATGAACTATCTGTTACTGGAATGGATGGTCTTTAACTAGAACTATCTGTTACTGGAATGGATGGTCTTTAACTAGAACTATCAGTACTGGAATGGATGACTGGAATGGAATGGATGGTCTTTAACTAGAACTATCTGTTACTGGAATGGATGGTCTTTAACTAGAACTATCTGTTACTGGAATGGAATGGATGGTCTTTAAATAGAACCTCTGTTACTGGAATGGAATGGATGGGTTCAACTAGAACTATCTGTTACTGGAATGGATGGTCTTTAACCCAACTAACTGTTACTATCTAGAACTATCTGTTACTGGAATGGAATGGATGGTCTTTAACTGGAACTATCTGTTAATGGAATGGATGGTCTTTAACTAGAACTATCTGTTAATGGAATGGATGGTCTTTAACTAGAATATCTGTTACTGGAATGGATGGTCTTTAACTAGAACTATCTGTTACTGGAATGAATGGTCTTTAACTAGAACTATATGTTACTGGAATGGAATGGATGGTCTTTAACTAGAACTATCTGTTACTGGAATGGATGGTCTTTAACTAGAACTATCTGTTACTGGAATGGAATGGATGGTCTTTAACTAGAACTATCTGTTACTGGAATGGATGGTCTTTAACTAGAACTATCTGTTACTGGAATGGATGGTCTTTAACTAGAACTATCTGTTACTGGAATGGAATGGATGGTCTTTAACTAGAACTATCTGTTACTGGAATGGATGGTCTTTAACTAGAACTATCTGTTACTGGAATGGATGGTCTTTAACTAGAACTATCTGTTACTGGAATGGATGGTCTTTAACTAGAACTATCTGTTACTGGAATGGATGGTCTTTAACTAGAACTATCTGTTACTGGAATGGAATGGTCTTTAGCTAGAACTATCTGTTAATGGAATGGATGGTCTTTAACTAGAACTATCTGTTACTGGAATGGATGGTCTTTGCTAGAACTATCTGTTACTGGAATGGATGGTCTTTAACTGGAACTATCTGTTGGTCTACTGGAATGGAATGGATGGTCTTTAACTAGAACTATCTGTTACTGGAATGGAATGGATGGTCTTTAACTAGAACTATCTGTTACTGGAATGGAATGGATGGTCTTTATCTGTTACTGAGAATGGAATGGATGGTCTTTAACTAGAACTATCTGTTACTGGAATGGATGGTCTTTAACTAGAACTATCTGTTACTGGAATGGATGGTCTTTAACTAGAACTATCTGTTACTGGAATGGAATGGAATGGTCTTTAACTAGAACTATCTGTTACTGGAATGGAATGGATGGTCTTTAACTAGAACTATCTGTTACTGGAATGGATGGTCTTTAACTAGAACTATCTGTTACTGGAATGGATGGTCTTTAACTATAACTATCTGTTAATGGAATGTTACTGGAATGGTCTTTAACTGAACTATCTGTTACTGGAATGGATGGTCTTTAACTAGAACTATCTATTTTCTGGAATGGAATGGATGGTCTTTAACTAGAACTATCTGTTACTGGAATGGATGGTCTTTAACTAGAACTATCTGTTGGAATGGAATGGATGGTCTTTAACTAGAACTATCTGTTAGTGGAATGGAATGGATGGTCTTTAACTAGAACTATCTGTTACTGGAATGGAATGGATGGTCTTTAACTAGAACTATCTGTTACTGGAATGGAATGGATGGTCTTTAACTAGAACTATCTGTTACTGGAATGGATGGTCTTTAACTAGAACTATCTGTTACTGGAATGGATGGTCTTTAACTAGAACTATCTGTTAATGGAATGGATGGAGAACTATCTGGAATGGATGGTCTTTAACTAGAACTATCTGTTACTGGAATGGAATGGATGGTCTTTAACTAGAACTATCTGTTATCTGTTATGGAATGGATGGTCTTTAACTAGAACTATCTGTTACTGGAATGGAATGGTTACTGGAATGGATGGTCTTTAACTAGAACTATCTGTTACTGGAATGTTATGGAATGGATGGTCTTTAACTAGAACTATCTGTTACTGGAATGGATGGTCTTTAACTAGAACTATCTGTTACTGGAATGGATAAAACTAGAACTATCTGAATGGAATGGATGGTCTTTAACTAGAACTATCTGTTACTGGAATGGATGGTCTTTAACTAGAACTATCTGTTACTGGAATGGATGGTCTTTAACTAGAACTATCTGTTACTGGAATGGAATGGATGGTCTTTAACTAGAACTATCTGTTACTGGAATGGAATGGATGGTCTTTAACTAGAACTATCTGTTACTGGAATGGATGGTCTTTAACTAGAACTATCTGTCTGGAATGGAATGGATGGTCTTTAACTAGAACTATCTGTTACTGGAATGGATGGTCTTTAACTAGAACTATCTGTTACTGGAATGGATGGTCTTTAACTAGAACTATCTGTTACTGGAATGGATGGTCTTTAACTAGAACTATCTGTTACTGGAATGGAATGGATGGTCTTTAACTAGAACTATCTGTTACTGGAATGGATGGTCTTTAACTAGAACTATCTGTTACTGGAATGGAATGGATGGTATTTAAATAGAACTATCTGTTACTGGAATGGAATGGATCTTTAACTAGAACTATCTGTTACTGGAATGGAATGGATGGTCTTTAACTAGAACTATCTGTTACTGGAATGGATGGTCTTTAACTAGAACTATCTGTTACTGGAATGGAATGGATGGTCTTTAACTAGAACTATCTGTTACTGGAATGGATGGTCTTTAGCTAGAATGGAATGGAATGGATGGTCTTTAACTAGAACTATCTGTTACTAGAATGGATGGTCTTTAACTAGAACTATCTGTTACTTGGATGGTCTTTAACTAGAACTATCTGTTACTGGAATGGAATGGATGGTCTTTAACTAGAACTATCTGTTACTGGAATGGAATGGATGGTCTTTAACTAGAACTATCTGTTACTGGAATGGATGGTCTTTAACTAGAACTATCTGTTACTGGAATGGATGGTCTTTTTAACTAGAACTATCTGTTAATGGAATGGATGGTCTTTAACTAGAACTATCTGTTAGTGGAATGGATGGTCTTTAACTAGAACTATCTGTTAGTGGAATGGATGGTCTTTAACTAGAACTATCTGTTACTGGAATGGATGGTCTTTAACTAGAACTATCTGTTACTGGAATGGAATGGATGGTCTTTAACTAGAACTATCTGTTACTGGAATGGATGGTCTTTAACTAGAACTATCTGTTGGATGGTCTTTAACTAGAACTATCTGTTAAAGGAATGGATCTTTAACTAGAACTATCTGTTACTGGTACTGGAATGGATGGTCTTTAACTAGAACTATCTGTTACTGGAATGGAATGGATGGTCTTTAACTAGAACTATCTGTTAGTGGAATGGATGGTCTTTAACTAGAACTATCTATTACTGTTACTGGAATGGATGGTCTTTAACTAGAACTATCTGTTAATGGAATGGATGGTCTTTAACTAGAACTATCTGTTACTGAATGGAATGGATGGTCTTTAACTAGAACTATCTGTTACTGGAATGGATGGTCTTTAACTAGAACTATCTGTTACTGGAATGGAATGGTAACTATTTAACTAGAACTATCTGTTAATGGAATGGATGGTCTTTAACTAGAACTATCTGTTACTGGAATGGAATGGATGGTCTTTAACTAGAACTATCTGTTACTGGAATGGAATGGATTAGTGGAACTAGAACTATCTGTTACTGGAATGGATGGTCTGGATGGAATGGATGGTCTGTTACTGGAATGGATGGTCTTTAACTAGAACTATGGTCTTTAACTAGAACTATCTGTTAGTGGAATGGATGGTTTGGATTCTAGAACTATCTGTTACTGGAATGGAATGGATGGTCTTTAACTAGAACTATCTGTTACTGGAATGGAATGGATGGTCTTTAACTAGAACTATCTGTTACTGGGAATGGATGGTCTTTAACTAGAACTTCCAGTTACTGGAATGGATGGTTCTTTAAAGACCATCCCATTCCAGTCTTTAACAGAACTATCTGTTCTGGAATGGATGGTCTTTAAAGACCATCCATTCCAGGTCTTTAACTAGTTCTGTTAAAGTCTAGAACATTGTTACCTATCTGTTAATGGAATGGATGGTTCTAGTTAAAGATCCATCCATTCTTTAACAGTAACAGAATGGATTTTAACTAGAACTAAAGACCATCCAATGGATGGTCTTCCACTTTAACTAGAACTAACAGATAGTTTTAACTAGTTAAAGACCATCCATTCCATTAACAGATAGTTCTAGTTAAAGACCATCCATTTCCATTCCAGTAACAGATAGTTCTAGTTAAAGACCATCCATTCCCAGATAGTTCTATTAAAGACCATCATTCCATAACATATAGTTCTAGTTAAAGACCATCCCATTCCATTCAGTAACAGATATAATTCTGGTTAAAGACCATCCATTCACTAACAGATAGTTCTAGTTAAAGACCATCCATTCTATTCCATAACAGATGATTCTAGTTAAAGATCATCCATTCCAGTAACAAATAGTTCTAGTTAAAGACCATCCATTCTAGTAACAGATAGGTTCTAGTTAAAGACCATCCATTCCATTCCAGTAACAATAGTTATGGTTAAAGACCATCCATTCCAGTAACAGATAGTTCTAGTAAAGACCATCCATTCCAGTAACAGATAGTTCTGGTTAAAGACCATCCATTCCAGTAACAGATAGTTCTAGTTAAAGACCATCCATTCCATTCCAGTAACAGATAGTTCTAGTTAAAGACCATCCCATTCCGGTAACAGATAGTTCTAGTTAAAGACCATCCATTCCAGTAACAGATAGTTCTAGTTAAAGACCATCCATTCCATTCCAGTAACAGATAGTTCTAGTTAAAGACCATCCATTCCAGTAACAGATAGTTCTAGTTAAAGACCATCCATTCCAGTAACAGATAGTTCTAGTTAAGACCATCCATTCCAGTAACAGATTTCTTTAAAGACCATCCATTCCATTCCAGATATTCCAACTCATGTTAGTGATAGTTCTTTAAAGACCATCCATTCCATTCCAGTAACAGATAGTTCTAGTTAAAGACCATCCATTCCATTCCAGTAACAGATAGTTCTAGTTAAAGACCATTCCATTCCAGTAACAGATAGTTCTAGTTAAAGACCATCCATTCCAGTAACAGATAGTTCTAGTTAAAGACCATCCATTCCATTCCAGTAACAGATAGTTCTAGTTAAAGACCATCCATTCCATAACATATAGTTCTAGTTAAAGACCAGGTAACGATAGTTCTGGAATGGAATGGATGGTCCATTCCAGTAACAGATAGTTCTTTAAAGACCATCCATTCACTAACAGATAGTTCTAGTTAAAGACCATCTGTTCCATTCCATTAACAGATAGTTCTAGTTAAAGACCATCCATTCCAATGTAACAGATAGTTCTAGTTAAAGACCATCCATTCAGTAACAGATAGTTCTAGTTAAAAGACCATCCATTCCAGTAACAGATAGTTCTAGTTAAAGACCATCCATTCAGTAACGGAATAGTTCTTTAAAGACCATCCATTCCAGTAACGAACTATCTGATAGTTCTATGGTTAAAGACCATCCATTCCATTCCAGTAACAGATAGTTCTAGTTAAAGACCAATCCATTCCAGTAACAGATAGTTCTAGTTAAAGACCATTCCATTCCAGTAACAGATAGTTCTAGAACTATCTGTTAAAGACCATCCATTCAACTAGAACAGTTCGGAATGGATGGTCTTTAACTATTCCTGTTACTGGAATGGATGGTCTTTCGGTAACGAATGGAATGGATTCTTTAACTAGAACTATCTGTAACGGAATAGTTCTCTTTAACTAGAACTAATCTGTTCCGGTAACGAATGGTCTTTAACTAGTTCTGTTAGTGGAATGGATGGTCTTTAACTAGAACCATCTGTTAGTGGAATGGATGGTCTTTAACTAGAACTATCTGTTACTGGAATGGAATGGATGGTTTTAACTAGAACATCTGTTAATGGAATGGATGGTCTTTAACTAGAACTATCTGTTACTGGAATGGTTCTTTAACTAGACCATCTGTTACTGGAATGGATGGTCTTTAACTAGAACTATCCCAATGGAATGGATGGTCTTTAACTGGAACTAGTTCTGGAATGGATTCTTTAACTAGAACTATCCCATTTACTGGAATGGAATGGATGGTCTTTAACTAGAACTATCTATTTACTGGAATGGATGGTCTTTAACTAGAACTATCTGTTACTGGAATTAAAGACTATCTGTTACTGGAATGGATTCCAGTAACGAACTATCTGTTGGAATCGATGGTTTTAAATAGAACTATCTGTTACTGGAATGGATGGTTTCGAACTATCTGTTACTGGAATGGATGGTCTTTAACTAGAACTATCTGTTGCTGGAATGGATGGTCTTTAACGCCATTCGTGCTTCAGAACTATCATTTACTGGAATGGATGGTCTTTAACTAGAACGCATTCCTGGAATGGAATGGATGGTTTACGTTAAAGAACTATCCGTTACTGGAATGGATGGTCTTTAACCGAACTAATTACTGGAATGGAAAAGAACTATCTGTTACTGGAATTTCAGTAACGGAACTATCTGTTAATGGAATCATGGTCTTTAACTAGAACTATCTGTTACTGGAATAATGGATGGTCTTTAACTAGAACTATCTGTTACTGGAATGGAATGGAGTAACTAACTGGAACTTCTGTTACTGGAATCCCATTCGCAACGGATTCCTGGAATGGAATGGATGGTCTTTAACTAGAACTATCTGTTACTGGAATGGAATGGTCTGCATTAAGACATCATTCCATTCACGTCAAGATAGTTCTGGTTAAGACCATCATTCGATTTCACGTAACGGATGTTCTAGTTAAAGGCCATCCATTCCAATGACACAACAGTTCTGGTTAAGCATCCATCATTCCATTCGGCTGAATAGTTCAGGTAAATCACGTCCATTCGGTAACGGAGGCTAGTTCTAGTTGAGAGCCATTCGATCGAGTAGCAGGCTGGTTCAAAGCCGTCGAGATTATTCCAGCTAACGGGACTGTCGTTCATACGAGTTCTAGTTAAAGACCATCCATTCCATTCAGTAGTTCCGGTTAAAGAGTTAAGTCGTCCATTCACGTAACAAGTTCTCAGTTGCCAGTCGGTAACCGAAGTAGTTCTGGATGTAAAAGACCATCGTTCCGTAACGGACGGATTCGGTTAGACCGTCATTCCGTGACGAGATCCAAGTTCCAGTTAAAACCAATGCCCATCCATTCAATGGCGAATAGTTCTAGATTAAAAACCATCCAGTTCCATCCCGGTAACATATAGTTCCCAGTTAAACAGTTGCATAGTTCGGTAGTTAGAAGATGCATCATTCATTCAGTAACGAACAGTTCCAGTTAAAAGACCATCCATTCAAGTGACAGATAGTTCTAGTTAAGCGCATTCGGCCGGCGATAGTTCGCAGTTAAGACCGATCCATTCCATGTAACGAATAGTTCTGGTTAAGGACCATCCCATTCCATTCAGCGAGATAGTTCTGGTCAAGCACATCCCGATCTCAGTAACGAATAGTTCTGGTTAAGACCGTCCATTCCTGGCAGATAGTTCACAGTTAAAGAGACCATCGTCATTCCAGTAACGGAAGCCTGGTTCTGGTTAGACGACCATCCATTCGGTAACAGATAGTTCTGGATTGCGTCCGTTCCGGCACCAGTCCAGTTCGCAAGTTCAGTGCATCGGAATAGTGTCGATAGTTCAAAGACCGTCCATTCCAGTAGCAGTAACGGATAGTTCTGGTCAAAGACCATCCATTCCGATAACGAATAGTTCAGTTAAGACCATCCATAATCCAGTAACGAGACAGTTCTAGTTAAGACCATCCATTCACTGAAGCGGAATAGTTCATAGTTAAGAAGACCGTCCACGTCCATAACGGACTGGATCCAGTTCACGGTCAACAGTTCTAGGATTAAGACCATCCATTCGGCAACAGTAACAGTTAGTTCTCGTTAAGAACCATCAGATAGTTCTGAATAGACCATCCCATTCCATGCTAACAGATAGTTCTGAGTTCAGACTGCATCCATTCAGGCTAACAGATGGTTAAGGCAAACCGTCCATTCCATTAACGATCAGTTGCAACAAGTCCATTCCATTCAGTAACGAACTAGTTCTCAGTTAAGACCACCCATTCCATTCAGTAACGAATGGTCTAGATGACATCGATCCATTCAATGGCAGATGGTTCGCAGTCAAAGACCATCGTCAGTAACAGATAGTTCTAGTTAAGGACCATCCATTCCAGTAACAGATGGATTCTAGTTAAGACCATCCCATTCAGCTAACACGACTAGTTGAGCAAGACCATCATTCATTCAGTGCGAATAGTTCCAGTTAGAGCCATCCATTCCATTCAGTAAACGAATAGTTCTAGTTAAGGTATATCCATTAAACGGAAGTTCTAGTCAAAGACCATCCATTCAGTAACGCAGATAGTTCTGGGTTAAGAGACCACGTCCATCCGGTCGTAGTCTCCTAGTTAAAGACCATCCACCATTCCAGTAACAGAACAGTTCGAGTTAAAAGACCATCCATTCCGAGTTCTGAGTAGTATCATTGGATGCCATTCATCGAGATAGTTCCGGTCAAGACCGACATTCATTCGGTCAAGATAGTTCTGGTTAAGACCATCCACATTCACCTTAACCAGATTAAAGCCAGCCATCATTCAGTAACGGATAGTTCTGCATTCCGGACCGCCATTCAGTGACAGTAGTTCTGGTGAGCGACCCATTCATGTTCAGTAAAAGACCATCCTCAGTTAAGAAGTCCCAGTAACGACTAGTCCATTCAGTAACAGTATAAGACACCATTCCGATGAGCAGATAGTTCGGGTTAAGACCATATCAGTAACGAATAGTTCTGGTTAAAGGCCATCTCCATTCAACGTAACAGATAGTTCTAGTTGAGACCATCCACTTCAGTAACGAATAGTTCGGTAGAGACCATCCATTCCATGTAACAGAATAGTTCTGGTTAAAGACCATCCGATTCAGTAACGAATGAGTTCACTCAATTCAGGGACCATCCATTCAGTAGCAGATGGTTCTGGTTAGAGGCCATCACGATATTCCATTAACAGGCCATGAGTTCTGGTTCAAAGACCTCATTCCATTCCAGTGACATGATAGTTCTAGTTAAAGGCAATCGTTCAGCTAACGGGCAGTTCTGGTCAAAGTTTCATCGCATTTCATTAACAGATAGTTCTGGTTAAAACCCATTCCATTCAGTGACGAATGAGTTCTAGTTAAGACCATTCCCAACAGTAGTTCTGGTTAAAGACCATCCCATTCCGATAACGAATAGTTCCAGTTAGAGACCATCCCATTCCAGTAACAGATAGTTCTAGTTAAGGCAAACTCATTCAATAGTTCGGATTATGACATCCGCATTGCGAGTTCTAGTTAAGAGACCGTCCATTCCATTCAGTAACAGATAGTTGAGTTAGGTGGATCAATGACCATGGCGTATTCACAGTTCATGTAACTAGTTCTGGTTAAGTTCGTCAACTGGTTTAGTTAAAAGACCATCCATTCAGTGACAGACGCAGTTCTAGTTAAGACATCCATCATTCCATTCGTAACAGGTAGTTCACTGGCAGTAGTTCTGGTTAAAGACCATCCATTCTCATTAACGAATAGTTCTAGTTAAAGACCACATCCATTCACTAACGAATAGTTCTAGTTAGACCGTCCCATTCAGCTAACGATAGTTCTGGTAAGACCATCCGTCCATTCAGTAACGAATAGTTCTAGTCAAAAGACCATTCAGTGCCAGTAGTCCAGGTAACGGCGCATTCCATTCCGGTAGACGCAGTTCGAGTCAAGACCATCCATTCCATCCGGTAACGAATCAGTTCTAGTTAGACCATCATCCATTCCAGCAACAAGTAGTTCAGAACCATCCATTCCAGTAACGAGATAGTTCAGTTAAAGACCGATCCATCCAACAACGGATAGTTCATCATTCAATTAGAAGACCATCCATTCCATTCGGCTAACATGACTCAGATTCACAGTTAGACCATTCGATTCAGTCATCCGGTAACAGATAGTCTAGTTAAAGACAGTCCATTCATTCAACGAACTGGTTCTGGTTGAACGACACGTCCATTCCAGTTAAGACAGTATAGATTCAGTTAAGGCATCATTCCATTCAGTAACAGATAGTTCTAGTTAAGACTCATCCATTCCAGTAACAGGAATGATTCATAGCCAGAAGACACCATCCATTCCAGTAACGAACTGAGTTCTAGTTAACGACCGTCCAGTTGACAGATAGTTCGAGATGAGCATCCATTCAAATGTGATATCCGATGTCGAGATAATTCCAGGTAAAGTTCCATTCAGTAACAGACTGGTTCTAAAGCCATCCGCGATTCCATTCGTAATGACTGCAGAACTGGATTCTAAGGGTAATAGATCCATCATTCCGGTAACGAATAGTTCTGGTTAAAGACATCACATTCCGACCATCATTCCAGTAACAGACTGGATCTGCCTCATTTAAAGACCGTCATCCGATTCCGGTAACGGAGTAGTTCTGAGTTAAAAGACCATCATTCCGCGTAACGAGATAGTTCTAGGTTAAGACCATCCATTCCGGCGACAGTAGTTCTGAGATTAGTTCTGGTTAAGACCATCCATTCCATTCCAGTAACAGCATAGTTCTGGTTAAAGAGCCATCCAGTTCAGTAACGAATAGTTCTAGTTAAGACCATCCATTCCATCCCTGTAACCGGCATAGTTCTAGTTAAAGACCCATCCATTCCAGTAACTGAATAGTTCTAGTTAAAGACCGTACGATCAGCAGCGAATAGTTCTGAGTTCAAGATCATCCATTCCACTAACGAATAGTTCTGGTTAGACCACTCGATTCGCAACGGTGGATTCCAGTTAGAACCATCCATTCCACTTCAGTAACAGGCTATCGTTCGATAAAGACCGTCCATGTCCAACGAACCAGTTCAGTAACAGACCATCATTCCATGTAACAGATAGTTCTAGTTAAAATTGACTCATCCATTCCGTAGCAGTTAGTTCTAGTTACAAGACCCATCCGAGCCGGCAGATAGTTCTAGTTAAAAGACCATCCATTCGCAACAGATAGTTCTGGTTAAAGACTGTCCATTCCAGTAACGAGTAGTTCTAGTAAGAACCGTCCCATTCACGGTCGCGTCAGCCTGAGTTCACAGTTAAAGAGCCATCCATTCCAGTAACGAATAGTTCTGGTTAAAGACCATCCACTCCAATTCAATGACGAATAGTTGGTTAAGTGCATCCCATTCAGTAACAGACTAGTTCTGGTTAAGACATCATTCCGATAGCTGAATAGTTCAGTTAGAGACTCATCCATTCCATTCAGTAACAGATAGTTCTGGTTAAAGACGCATCCATTCCGGTAACGGTAGTTCAGTTAAAGACCATCCATTCGGCAAACTGGTTCAGTTAGAAGACCATCCGTTTCCATTAACGGTAGTTCTAGTTAACAGAAGATATCCGTTCCAGTGACAGCGGTTAGACCATCCATTCAGTAACCGAATGTAGGATTCTGGAAAAGACCGATCATTCCGGTCAACAGATAGTTCGAGTTAGGCCATCCATTCATTAAGAACTAGTTCTGAGTTAAGACCATCCATTCCATTAACAGATGGTTGTAAAACCATCCATTCCGATAACGGAATAGTTCTAGTTAAGACATCCATTCAGTAACGAGTAGTTCTAGTTAAGAACCATTCCAGTTACAGTGAACAGACCGTCCACGTTCTAGTTAAGCCATCCGATAGAATTCCGGGTTCTAAACCATCCATTCCATTCGGCGAACAGTTCTAGTTAAAGGCACATCCATTCCAGTCAACAGATCCATTCTTCAGTTCTAGTTAGACGACCATCCCATCCCAGTAATAACGGTAGTTCTAGTTAAGACCATCCATTCTGCTAACAGATAGTTCTGGATTCAGGCCATCCGCATTCGTGACGATAGTTCTGGGTTAAAGACCATCATTCCAATGCAACAGATAGTTCAGTTACAGACCATCCATTCCAGCCAGCAACAGATAGTTCTAGTTAAAGCCATCCATTCATTCAGTAACAGATGGTTCGGCAAGAGCCATCTAAGACCCATTCACCGTGAATAGGTTCTGGTTAAGACCATCCATTCACTTAAGCAGATAGTTCACAGTTAGACACCATCCATTCCATGTGATTCTGGTGTCTAGATCCATTCCGTAACGAATAGTTCTGGTTAAATTGATGATTAAGCCATCATTCCATTCAGTAACGAATAGTTCTGGTTAAGCAACCAAAGTCCATTCAATAACGAATAGTTCTCGGATTAAGACCATCCATTCCGACTAACAGATAGTTCTAGTTAAAAGCCATTCCATTAACAGCTAGTTCAGCTAAGAATCCATTCCATTCAGTAACAGTTGGATTCTAGTTAAAGCACCATTCATTCAGTAACGAACTAGTTCTAGTTAAGATCAGTCCATTCACTGTGCCAATGGATAGTTCTGGACCATGACAGATCAATTCCATTCAGTAACAGATGGTTCTGGTTAAGGCCGTCCCATTCATCCCGGTAACGGACTAGTTCTGAGTTAAGAGCCATCCCATTCCAGTAACAGATAGTTCTAGGTTAAAGACCATTCATTCAGTAACGAGATGAGTTCTTAAGGCCATCCCATTCAATAGCCGGGTAGTTCAGTTAAAGACCATCTCATTCCATTCAGTAACAGATAGTTCCAGTTAAAGACCATCCATTCGCACAGATGGTTCCGGTTAAGACATCGTTCCATTCCGGTAACCAGACTAGTTCTAGTTAAGACCATCCATTCCAGTAACGGACTAGTTCTAGTTGAAGACCATCATTCCAATAACGAATAGTTCTGAATTAAGACCGTACCGTCCATTCCAGTAACAGATAGTTCTAGTTAAAGACCATCCATTCCATTCGGTAACAGATAGTTCGAATAAAGGACCATCCCATTCCGGTAACGATGGTTCTAGTTAAGATCATCATTCAGTAACGAATAGTTCTAGTTAGAAGACCATCCATTCAGCGTAATTAGATTTCCAAAGACCATCATTCCAGTAACGGATATGTTCTAGTTAGATGCCTCCATTCCGGTAAACCACCATTCTGAACGATAGTTCTACTATAGACATTCCAATGAAGTGTTCTAGTTAAGACCATCCATTCCGGTAACGAACTGGTTAAGACGTCGTTCCAAGTAACAGATCGTTCAGTTGAACCGTCCATTCAGCTGACGGATGGTTCTGGTTAAGGCCATCCGATTCCAGTAACAGATAGCACGTTAAATCCCCGGTAACAGACTAGTTCTGGTTAAAGACCATCCATTCCATTCAGTAACGAATAGTTCTGGTTAAAGACCATCCATTCCCATTCGGTAACAGATAGTTCTAGTTAACAAGATTCATCCATTCCGGTAACGAATATGTTGCTATTAGTAACAATGTAGTTAAAGACCTATCCATTGTTCCATGCCATTCTGGTTAAATCCATTCAGTAACGAATAGTTCCAGTTAAGACCTATCCATTCAGTAACAGATAGTTCTGGTTAAGATATCATCACCGTGGACAGCATTCGTCCAGTTCGAATAGTTCTAGTTAAGACCATCCATTCCATTCAGTGAACGAGATAGTTCTAGTTAGACCATCATTCCAGTAACAGATCTAGTTAAGACCATCCATTCAGTAACAGAGCTGAGATTCTAGGATTAAGACCATCCCATTCCAGTAACAGATAGTTCTAGTTAGATAAGGCCATCATTCAGTAACAGATAGTTCTGGTTAAGCCATCCATTCAACAATGCAGATAGTTCCGGTTAAAGGACCATCCATTCCATTCAGTAACAGATAGTTCTAAAAAGACCATCATTCAGTAACAGGTCTAGTTCGGACTTGAACCATCAGTCCATTCAGATAGCTGAACTAGTTCTGGTTAAGACCATCCGTCCGAGGCTGCAGTTCAGTGCTGAATCCATTCCATTCAGTAACGAATAGTTCTAGTTAAAGACCATCATTCCATAGTAACAGATAGTTCTAGTTAAAGCCATCCGTTCCACGCTAACGAATAGTTCTGAGTTAAGACCATCCATTCCAGTAACAGATAGTTCAGTTAAAGACCATACCATTCCAATGTAACAGATAATTCTAGTTAAAGGACCATCCACGTCCAATGACTGATAGTTCTAGTTAAGATCATCCATCCATTCAGTAGACCAGATAGTTCTGGTTAAAGCCATCCATTCCAATGAGCGCAGATAGTTCTGGATTGAAGACCATCCATTCCGACAGTAACCGAATCAGTTAAGACCGTCCCATTCCCGGTAACGAGATGGATTCAGTTACAGTCCATCAGTAACGGATAGTTCTAGTTAAAGGCCATCCATTCAGTAAGCTGGTTCTGGATAAAGACCATTCCGTGCCAGATAGTTCTAGTTAAGAACCATCCATTCCATTCAGTAACGAATCGATTCTAGTTAAAGACCATCCGATTCCCGGTAACAGATAGTTCAGTTAAGACCATCCATTCCATTCCGGTCAACAGACATTGGTTCTAGTTAGACCATCCATTCCAGTAACAGATACGTGTTGAGTTGGATCATCATTCCGCGTAACGGAATGGTTCAAGGATCCGTACAAGGCGCAATACCCAGTTAAGACACCATCCATTCCAGTATCAGTTCTGGTTAAGACCATCCATTCCGCAACAGGCTAGTTCTGAATTAACCATCCATTCAGTAACGAATAGTTCTAGGCAAAAGACCATTTCATTAACAATAGTTCTAGTTAAGTTCCAGTGTAGATAGTTCCAGTTAAAACCATACCATTCCATAACAGATAGTTCTAGTTAAGGCCGTAAAATTCCATTCAGTAAACAGTAGTTCTGGTTAAAACTTACCATTCAGTAACCAATAGTTCAGTAACGAATGGTTCTGGTTAAAAACCATCCCATTCCGATAACAGATAGTTCTAGTTAAAGACCATCCATTCAATAACAAATGTTCTAGTAAGACCATCCAAGTAACAGATAGTTCTGAGTTAAAACCATCCCATTCAACTAACATATAGTTCTAGTTAAGATGCAAATCATTCCATTAACAGATAGTTCAGTTAAGAGCCATCCATTCAGTAACAGTAACGATAGTTCTAGTTAAGACCATCATTCCAGTAACGACCTAGTTCTAGTTAAAAGACCATCCATTCACTAACAGATAGTTCTGGTTAAAAGACCATCCGTTCCGCATAGCCAGATAGTTCCTAGTTAAGACCATCCATTCAGTTCTGGTTAAGACCATCCATTCCATAACGAATAGTTCTAGTTAAGAGCACCATCCCATTCCAGTAACAGATGGTTCTGATCCATCACCATATTCCAGTAACAGATAGTTCTAGTTAGAAAATCCATTCCAGTAACAGATAGTTCTACAGTTAAAGACCATCATTCAGTGGCTGTAGTTCTGAATTGGCAAGTATCATTCACCGAGTAACGATGGATTCTGGTCAAAACCATCATTCTCATTTCAGTAACGAATAGTTATAGTTAAAGCATAATCCATTCCAGTAACGAATAGTTCTAGTTAAAGAACCATCCATTCCAGTAACAGATAGTTCTGGTTAAGACGTCCATTCCATTCATTCACGGTAACAGACATGAGTGTCTAGTTAAGACCATCCACATTCCAGTAACAGATAGTTCTAGTTAAAGACCATCCATTCAGTAACAGACTTCAGTGGAGCCATCCATTCCATTCGAACAGATAGTTCTAGTTAAAGACCATCACAGTCGATTCTGATTGAACGACCATTCATTAACGATGTTCTGATCGAACCATCCATTCCAGTAACGAACCAGTTCCATTCCATTCAGTAACGAATAGTTCTAGATCAGACCATCCATTCCATTCAGTAACCAGATAGTTCTAGTTAAAGACCATCGACCTTCAACAACAGGTAGTTCACCAGTTAGGTATCCATTTAGGTAACAGATGGATTCTAGTTAAAGACCGTCCATTCCAGTAACAGATAGTTCTGGTTAAAGACCATCCATTCCAGTAACAGTAACAGATAGTTCTAGTTAGAAGACCATCCATTCCAGTAACGAATAGTTCTAGTTAAAATGTCCATTCACTGGCGATGGTTCTAGTTAAGGATCATCACGACAGATGGTTCTAGTTAAAGACATCCAGCTCCATTCCAGTAACGAATAGTTCTGGATTAAGACCATCCATTCCATTAACGATAGTTCTAGTTAGGCGACCAACGAATGGTCCATTCCGGTTCAGTAACGAACTCAGTTCTTTTCAACGAATAGTTCTAGACAAATCATTCCATTGGCCAGATGGTTCTAGTTAAAGACCATCCATTCCATTCGGTAACGTAGTTCTGGTTAGGTATCCATTCAGGTAACGAATGGTTCTAGTTAGACCGTCCATTCAGTAACGAATGGATTCGGTTAAAGACCATCCATTCCAGTAACAACAGACTGGTTCTGGTTAAGAGACCATCCATTCCGGTAACGGCAACAAGATCCGTTGGTTCAATGATCCCAGTTAAAGTAACAGATAGTTCTAGTTAAAGATCCATTCATTCTGACATTCAATGGCAATGAATAGTTCTGGTTAAGACCATCCATTCCATTCAGTAACGAGACAGTTCTAGTTAAAAGACCATCCTTCCATTCCGCAACAGACCTAGTTCCTAGTTAAGACCATCCATTCGATAACGAATAGTTCTAGTTAAGAGACCGCATTCCATTCCGTAACAGATAGTTCTAGTTAAAGACTCCATTCCATTCCAGTAACCAGAATAGTTCTGGATTCAAGACCAGCCATCCATTCAGTCAACGAATGGATTCTGATTAGGACCATCCATTCCAGTAACAGATAGTTCTAGATTAAGACCATCCATTCCATTCCAATAGTTCGAATGGTTCTGATTAAGACCATCCATTCCATTCCGGTCAATCGTTGAACCATCCATTCCAGTGACAGAGTTTAATTAGACCGTCATTCCATTCAGTAACAGATAGTTCTAGTTAAAGACCATCCATTCCATTCCAGTAACATGAGTAGTTCTAATTAAGACCATCCATTCCAGTAACAGACTAGTTCTAGTTAAGTACCATCCATTCCATTCCAGTAACAGATAGTTCTGAATAGGCCATCCATTCGCATGTCAGTAACAGATGGATGATTTCAATGCAGATAGTTGGGTTAAGACCATCCATTCAGTAACGAGATAGTTCTGGTTGACCATCCATCCCATTCCGGTAACAGATAGTTCTGATTAAAGACCATCCATTCAGTATCCATTCAGCAGATAGTTCCCAGTTAGCAAGACCATCATTCCATTCCAGTAACGAAGATAGTTCTGAGTTAAGACCAGTCCATTCACGTAACGAATAGTTCCGGTTAGGAACCATCCGATTCCAG
>NW_025748235.1:0-38458 GCF_021184085.1 Oncorhynchus gorbuscha | reverse complement strand
CTGTTCCTGGAGAGAGACCCTCCTGTAGGTTTTAACTCCATGTCATTTAAACAAAATAATAAAATGTGATGTGATGACGTTGAATCAATGTGTCTTTTTTTCACCCAACTTTTGACCTAAATCTCACATAACATGGTGAGATTATTCGTTGATTTCAAATTGAATTCACATTAGATGACAAACTCAACCAAATGTTTCATCAAAACTAGACGTTGAACTGACATCTGTGCCCAGTGGGCTTTATCTTGACCAAATTAGGTGCTTGTTGGTAGTGATACTAATGACTAAACTGCGACTCAGAGGAACTGATTGTATCAGTATCTCCCTTTTCCACAATGAGGTCTGTACTGCAAACAAGGTGATAGATATAGTGCACTATTTTTCACCAGGGGCGCATAGGGCTCTGGTCAAAATTAGTGCGCTAAATAGGGAATAGGGTGCCCTTTGTGACATAGCAGAGAGAAGCGATAATGGGGTACTGTATCAGCAGGAACATGAGTATAACTCTCAATAAACACCAGAGGGCAGCAGAGAGACATGCTCTATCACAATGGTGGAATAATGGGTTTATTATTGGTATTTTGTTGACAAACTAATTTCCCCTTGGGGGTTAATGAGGTATCATCTCATTTCAGTCGTTTGCTTATTTGAGATATTGTGTTACATGTCACCAGGGATGGAATTTCAGGACTTTGGGCACCGGACTGTCGGACGAGTAGACTGTGATTTCTACTAGCCCGGGTAAGATTCGCCCCACAAATCTGTGCCTTGCGATGTTTGAAAAGGGCCATCTTATTTTCCATCCCTGGTAATAATATATTAATTTTCAATATGAATACAAATAATTGATTGAAATAGTACAAATGGAATACAAGACAACTTTACCGAATGCCTGAAACCAATAGAATATAGAAATACAATCTAGTCATTCTACCTCTATGTCTCAAATATAGAAATGTAATCTAGTCATTCTACCTCTGTCTCAAATATAGAAATGTAATCTAGTCATTCTACCTCTATGTCTCAAATATAGAAATACAATTTAGTCATTCTACCTCTATGTCTCAAAGACGTTGTATATGATTGGCTAATCAGAGACATGATTCTTATCACAAATGTGATTTTGTTACTTATAAAGCTACACATTGGAGTCAATGTGATCTTAATTAGTTCACACTGATTAAATGTAAGGGATGAGATAACTTAAAACAAGGTCTATGGGAGCATGAAGTCAACGGGAGATCAACAAAACTAAGGTGATATATGCACATCCTGAACTTTCTGGGCAATAAACATACCTGTCGCTAAATAATATCGACACTTGGAATAACCATGGTAGCCAATCAGCAACGCTTCTCTTCAGTCCTGCGGGACAGTCCATCAAAATCTCAGCACACACACGTCATTACACTGCGTGCAACCATGTTTCCAATCCTCAGTCTATATTCATTACAAGTGAAATGGCGGTGGAAACGACTTCCAGTGAAATATTGATTTAAAAAATTAACCTTCATATCCGGGTAAACTTGGGAGTCACGCGATGATATGGTGTGTGTCCTCCGTTACGACCCGGGGAAAGCTTTCATTTAGGCTATAAGATGGAATAAATTATGAAACACTTCCTCGGGTGGTGAAGAGGACTACTTTCCAATAGAGATCGAGGGTCTAATTCTGGTGACATGATGATCGATGCATGACAACAACAACAAAAATAT
This sequence comes from Oncorhynchus gorbuscha, assembly GCF_021184085.1. Taxonomy (NCBI): domain Eukaryota; kingdom Metazoa; phylum Chordata; class Actinopteri; order Salmoniformes; family Salmonidae; genus Oncorhynchus; species Oncorhynchus gorbuscha. The sequence continues at coordinate 36,743 of NW_025748235.1, read as the reverse complement.
TCTCGCTCTTATCCCATAGTAATGTCATTATGCAGTGGACTAGCCTCCCTACACTGTATCTGTAAACTGTTGGCTCGAGCGCACATGCAAGACCAGAGTAGGCACATTTTTTTATTTAATGCAACAGTTTGTGACAAAAACTTTCGGTAGAGTTGAAAATGTGATGGAAACACTTTGAACATTCGGTTTGTACATGAACATTTAAGCGGAAAAAGTACATTTGTGTGCAGTTATGTCATCACCCACTGATATTTATCCGCAATAAATCAGTTTGGTGGGAAAAGGCTAATTCTTTAATCGTAAATTTAGAATGCTTGCATGAAAATCTGTCACCAATTGGATGGAACCAACCAACCTTTTGTTGCCATAGAAGTTTAACTTTGGTTGAGATGGAAAACATGAATCAAAGTTATCAATTATATTTTGAAGACAACCTGGATATTTCATTTACATGTTTGTTATTTAACATAGGCAAGTCAGTTAAGAACAAATTCTTATTTACAATGACGGCCAAACCCGGACAACGCTGAGCCAATTGTGCGCTGCCCTATGGGACTCCCAATCACGGCCGGTTGTGATACAGCCTGGAATTGAACCAAGGTCTGTGAGCCGCCTCTAGCACTGAGATGCAGTGCCTTAGACCACTGCGCCACTCGGAAGACCCCAATATTGAATTGTGTTTGGTTGTCAACACAACCACATAACTACATTTGAATTAGATGTATCTTCTGCTTGGACTTTAAATGACCTTGAAATCAAATTTGATTGGATTTAGTCCTATTCTTTAGCTTTGACTCTTGGTTGAGACGGAGACGTGAATCCAACATATCATTTATTAATTTGTAGACGAACTGGAATTAAAGCCAGTCAGTGGAACAAGAGATACATCTCCTTCAAATACTGACATTATGTTGCGCTGACAACCAAACACAATTCAATATCACTTTCGAAAGACAGACTATTAACTAGTGGTTAGAGTGTAGGGACGGCAGGTAGCCTAGTGGGTTAGAGTGTAGGGACAGTAGGTAGCCTAGTGGTTAGAGTGTAGGGACGGCAGGTAGCCTAGTGGTTAGAGTGTAGGGACGGCATAGTAGCCTAGTGGTTAGAGGTAGGGACGGCAGGTAGCCTAGTGAATTTAGAGTGTAGGGACAGGTAGCCTAGTGGTTAGAGTGTAGACGGCAGGTAGCCTAGTGGTTAGAGTGTAGGGGCGGCAGGTAGCCTAGTGGTTAGAGTGTAGGGACGGCAGGTAGACTAGTGGTTAGAGTGTAGGGACGGCAGGTAGCCTAGTGGTTAGAGTGTAGGGACGGCAGGTAGCCTAGTGGTTAGAGTGTAGGGTCGGCAGGTAGCCTAGTGGTTAGAGTGTAGGACGGCAGGTAGCCTAGTGGTTAGAGTGTAGGGACGGCAGGTAGCCTAGTGGTTAGAGTGTAGGGACGGCAGGTAGCCTAGTGGTTAGGTGTAGGGACGGCAGGTAGCCTAGTGGTTAGAGTGTAGGGACGGCAGGTAGCCTAGTGGTTAGAGTGTAGGGACGGCAGGTAGCCTAGTGGTTAGAGTGTAGGGACGGCAGGTAGCCTAGTGGTTAGAGTGTAGGACGGCAGGTAGCCTAGTGGTTAGAGTGTAGGGACGGCAGGTAGCCTAGTGGTTAGAGTGTAGGGGCGGCAGGTAGCCTAGTGGTTAGAGTGTAGGGGGCGGCAGGTAGCCTAGTGGTTAGAGTGTAGGGACGGCAGGTAGCCTAGTGGTTAGAGTGTAGGGACGGCAGGTAGCCTAGTGGTTAGAGGTAGGGACGGCAGGTAGCCTAGTGGTTAGAGTGTAGGGACGGCAGGTAGCCTAGTGGTTAGAGGTAGGACGGCAGGTAGCCTAGTGGTTAGAGTGTAGGGACGGCAGGTAGCCTAGTGGTTAGAGTGTAGGGGCGGCAGGTAGCCTAGTGGTTAGAGTGTAGGGGACGGCAGGTAGACTAGTGGTTAGAGTGTAGGGACGGCAGGTAGCCTAGTGGTTAGAGTGTAGGGACGCAGGTAGCCTAGTGGTTAGAGTGTAGGGACGGCAGGTAGCCTAGTGGTTAGAGTGTAGGGTCGGCAGGTAGCCTAGTGGTTAGAGTGTAGGGACGGCAGGTAGCCTAGTGGTTAGAGTGTGGGACGGCAGGTAGCCTAGTGGTTAGAGTGTTGGGACGGCAGGTAGCCTAGTGGTTAGAGTGTAGGGGCGGCAGGTAGCCTAGTGGTTAGAGTGTAGGTGCGGCAGGTAGCCTAGTGGTTAGAGTGTAGGGGCGGCAGGTAGCCTAGTGGTTAGAGTGTAGGGGCGGCAGGTAGCCTAGTGGTTAGAGCGTTGGACTAGTAACCGGAAGGTTGCAAGTTCAAACCCCCGAGCTGACAAGGTACAAATCTGTCGTTCTGCCCCTGAACAGGCAGTTAACCCACTGTTCCCAGGCCGTCATTGAAAATAAGAATATGTTCTTAACTGACTTGCCTAGTTAAATAAAGTTAAAATAAAAAAAATAAAAACTTGTTAACAAATTATATGTTGGATTTATGTCTCCAACTAAATACAAAAATACAAGTTCAAGAATAGGATGAAGCAAGTGGCTCAGATTAAACTATCCAAGTCTTAGATATCCTTGATAATTTGGTTGCATTGTAAACCAAACACAATTCAATATTACTTTTGTAAAACAGAAAAATAGACTAAAGTTAAGGCTACCTTACAAACGAATGTAACGTTATTTCTTCAACCTTAAAAATGAGTTTCATCTATGACCACATTTTGAGGTTGAGGTTAGTCTGTTGTAACTATAAAAAAATTTTTTTAAATGTAATCATAGAAAGCGTTCTGTTCAAGATGGCGTGGAAAGGTTGCAGTTCTATGTAAATCTTCACAATTTCTATGATATAATCTGAACCGAATCTCCAACAGCATTGATCACTTGCACAATGTACTTTTTAATGTGATCTCAACTGTAATCGTTTGGTTCTGCTATTAGATGAAGCACCGTGATAACACATTAAGTTGTTGTATAAGTACAAAATACCTGACATTGTTTTTCCATTGTTATTCGGTTGTGCTTTAGACGGTTGAAAACATAGTGATATTAGGATAATATCAATAAATAAATCAATAAATAGCATTAGGATTTCAACAAACTTCTGGCTGTCTTTTTGAGTGGGTGAAAAAATATTTAAATTTCATTGGATCAACGTCTTAATTAAATATTACCCAATTTTCCACGTTTAAATGACATGTTGTGCCCAGTAGGAAAGGATTATTGACCTTTGAACCCAGCATCGATTTGTCTGTGCCTTGCTGTCTCCCTGACCTAATCAGTGGCCAAAGTCCTCTCTGCCTCTCACACAGACACAGTCAGTACTCTCAGAGTCTGTTTAAATGTGGACGTCTTCCTCTCAGACGAACCTGCGCAGTCACTTTCTACCAGGCCACCATGCTTCCCCCGTACCGTATCCTTCCTCCTGCTCTTCATCTTCCTCTCCTCTGGGATGTCTGCTTCTCTGGTCAGCAGGACAACCCGCCAAGAGGACGGCCCTCCTGCTGTTCCGACCACGTTCAGGGTTGCCACCTCTGCTGCTGTAGGTGTTCCGTCGGAGGTTGATACCGTGCAGGCAGGTGGCCCAGTCGTTGATGATACTCCTTCAGCTGAGGCTGTATCAGAAGCCCTAGTGACAAATGAGCCTGTTACAGATGCCGCTGTAGCTGACGAGGTTGTAGCCGAAGAGCCGGATGAGGACACCCCAGTTGCTGATGCTCTGGTAGCAGATACCCCTGTAGACGCCTTTATCATAACAGAAGAAGAAAAAGAGGCCCTGATAACAGAAGCAATGATTAAAGAGTTGTCTGCCCGGTGGAGAAGGAAGAACTCGCTGAAGAGACAGAGATTCAAGACGCCATCTTGAAAGAGTTGGCTGACCGGGAGACCCTTGGGAAGGCAGTGGAGGAGCCCATTGTAGAGGCAGCAGAGGCAGATGCTCCAGGGGAGGATCCAGCCAGCTCTGAGATACCTGTCTTCGAAGCCCAGGAAGAGGACTCTGGATGGGGGTTGGCTTCCGTCAGAGAGCCTCCAGGCAGCCAACGGATACTTTGACTCGCTTTGTGGAACTGATGGGGGGACGCAATGGAGTGTGTCAATACAAGTGCAAATACGGTAAGGAAGAGGCGGGGGGGGGTGTGTGTAATTGAAATTTAAAGGTAATTTCAGATTGAGCGACATATGCAGCATTTACCAGCGTTGACCGTGTGAATGCAGTCTCCGCAAATGCGATAACATTGCCTTTACTTCCGCGATGAATTCAAGAAACTAAACCAAGATGAAACTAAAACCAAGATGCTGAATGAAACTAAAACCAAGATGCTGAATGAAACTAAAACCAAGATGCTGAATGAAACTAAAAACCAAGATGCTGAATGAAACTAAACCAAGATGCTGAATGTAAAAACCAAGATGCTCAATGTAGCTAAAACCAAGATGCTGAATGAAACTAAAACCAAGATGCTGAATGTAGCTAAAACCAAGATGCTGAATGTAGCTAAAACCAAGATGCTGAATGAAACTAAAACTGAATGTAGCTAAAACCAAGATGCTGAATGAAACTAAACCAAAACCAAGATGCTGAATGTAGCTAAAACCAAGATGCTGAATGAAACTGAATGAAACTAAAACCAAGATGCTGAATGAAACTAAAACCAAGATGCTGAATGTAGCTAAAACCAAGATGCTGAATGAAACTAAAACCAAGATGCTGAATGTAGCTAAAACCAAGATGCTGAATGTAGCTAAAACCAAGATGCTGAATGAAACTAAAACCAAGATGCTGAATGTAGCTAAAACCAAGATGCTGAATGTAACTAAAACCAAGATGCTGAATGAAACTAAAACCAAGATGCTGAATATAACTAAAACCAAGATGCTGAATATAAATAAAACCAAGATGCTGAATATAACTAAAAACCTAGCTGACTCCTTCCTTGATCCAGTATAGAGGCAAACTTGATTTCCTAAATAACAGATCACGTTGTACCCATTCAGGCTATTACAATTAAAGACCACCGGTTAGGCTTCTCTCTGTCTCTTTCTCCCCTCTGTGTTGATCTGTTTATCATACTTATGGTCAATAGTAATTGATTGAACTGTTTGGCTGTTTACTAACATGAGGCCCATTCGTCAATAGATTCTCATGTTATCCATCTGTGGTATTGATGAGAGACGTATAGCCGAGGTCAGTGTTAACATGTTTACATTCCATTAATAATAGATCACTTCAGTGAGTATCAGTGATATAGATTGACCAGATGACTGAGGTATAGTACCCATCAGACCATAGTTAGTACAGCATGACCTACAGGTTCAATTCCAATATCCACACTAGCCTAATACATTTCTCCATATCCTAAAGTTAAGGCTATTATGGATAACAAGTAGAGTAGCATACCCAACACATTGCGGTCATTCTAAGAATGTGCTAGGATATAATCACCATGACTACGCTAAGTTCCAATATCCACACTAGCCTAATACATTTCTCCATACCCTAAAGTTAAGGCTATTATGGATATCAGTAGAGTAGTACCATATACTAGTATGGACACTGGAATGGGGATAACTAATAGAACTGTAAAATAGATATTTTGCTGAAGTACTTTTAAAAGGTCCCATCAATAAATGTCACCATAGAGTGCTGAACGTTACATTTGTGATTATTGATAACAACTTCTCTTAATTAATATTTGGATAATATGCACAAGGGTTTGGATTAAAAGTTGTTTATATTTCCTTATCAGGTAAAACACCTGTGCATCGCTATGGTTACATGACCCCAGAGCCCAACGGTTGCAGCTCCAACCTCCTAGGATTCCAGGTACCTGATGGTGTATGTTTCCTGTCACTAACTACAGGCTGTTTGTTATACAGTACTAATACGTAAACTGTAGCCTGCTGTTTATTCATACAATACATATTAGACGTTTCTGTGGAAAGGGTTCTACATGGAACCCAAAAGGGTTCTACCTGGAGTCAAAAGGGTTCTACCTGGAGTCAAAAGGGTTCTACCTAGAGTCAAAAGGGTTCTACCTGGAGTCAAAAGGGTTCTACCTGGAGTCAAAAGGGTTCTACCTAGAGTCAAAAGGGTTCTACCTGGAGTCAAAAGGGTTCTACCTGGAGTCAAAAGGGTTCTACCTGGAGTCAAAATGGTTCTACCTGGAATCAAAAGGGTTCTACCTGGAGTCAAAAGGGTTCTACATGGAGTCAAAAGGGTTCTACATGGAGTCATACGGGTTCTACATGGAGTCATAAGGGTTCTACCTGGAGTCAAAAGGGTTCCCCTATGGTGACAGCTGAAGCATTTTAAACATGTAGTGTATACATCACTATATAGTGTATAAATCCCCATGTAGAGTATACATCACTATATAGTGTATTAATCCCCATGTAGAGTATACATCACTATATAGTGTATAAATCCCCATGTAGAGTATACATCACTATATAGTGTATAAATCCCCATGTAGAGTATACATCACTATATAGTGTATAAATCCCCAGGTAGAGTATACATCACTATATAGTGTATAAATCCCTATATAGTGTATTAATCCCCATGTAGAGTATACATCACTATATAGTGTATAAATCCCTATGTAGAGTATACATCACTATATAGTGTATACATCCTTATATATACATCCCATCTGAGATCCCCAAAGATTGGAAAGCTGCCGCGGTCATCCCCTCTTCAAAGGGGGAGACACTCTAGACCCAAACAGTTATAGACCTGTATCCATCCTACCCTGCCTTTCTAAAATCTTTGAAAGTTAACAAATAGATCACCGTCCATTTCGAACCCCACCGTACCTTCTCCATTTTTTATTTATTTTTTATTTCACCTTTATTTAACCAGGTAGGCTAGTTGAGAACAAGTTCTCATTTGCAACTGCGACCTGACCAAGATAAAGCATAGCAGTGTGAACAGACAACACAGAGTTACACATGGAGTAAACAATTAACAAGTCAATAACACAGTAGAAAAAAAGGGGAGTCTATATACAATGTGTGCAAAAGGCATGAGGAGGTAGGCGAATAATTACAATTTTGCAGATTAACACTGGAGTGATAAATGATCAGATGGTCATATACAGGTAGAGATATTGGTGTGCAAAAGAGCAGAAAAGTAAATAAATAAAACAGTATGGGGATGAGGTAGGTGAAAATGGGTGGGCTATTTACCAATAGACTATGTACAGCTGCAGCGATCGGTTAGCTGCTCGGATAGCTGATGTTTGAAGTTGGTGAGGGAGATAAAAGTCTCCAACTTCAGCGATTTTTGCAATTCGTTTGTGTCACAGGCAGCAGAGAACTGGAACGAAAGGCGGCCAAATGAGGTGTTGGATTTAGGGATGATCAATGAGATACACCTGCTGGAGCGCGTGCTACGGATGGGTGTTGCCATCGTGACCAGTGAACTGAGATAAGGCGGAGCTTTACCTAGCATCAACTTGTAGATGACCTGGAGCCAGTGGGTCTGGCGACGAATATGTAGCGAGGGCCAGCCGACTAGAGCATACAAGACGCAGTGGTGGGTGGTATAAGGTGCTTTAGTGACAAAACGGATGGCACTGTGATAGACTGCATCCAGCTGCTGAGTAGAGTGTTGGAAGCCATTTTGTAGATGACATCGCCGAAGTCGAGGATCGGTAGGATAGTCAGTTTTACTAGGTAAGCTTGGCGGCGTGAGTGAAGGAGGCTTTGTTGCGGAATAGAAAGCCGAATCTTGATTTGATTTTCGATTGGAGATGTTTGATATGAGTCTGGAAGGAGAGTTTGCAGTCTAGCCAGACACCTAGGTACTTATAGATGTCCACATATTCAAGGTCGGAACCATCCAGGGTGGTGATGCTAGTCGGGCATGCGGGTGCAGGCAGCGATCGGTTGAAAAGCATGCATTTGGTTTTACTAGCGTTTAAGAGCAGTTGGAGGCCACGGAATGAGTGTTGTATGGCATTGAAGCTCGTTTTGATGTTAGATAGCACAGTGTCCAATGACGGGCCGAAAGTATATAGAATGGTGTCGTCTGCGTAGAGGTGGATCAGGGAATCACCCGCAGCAAGAGCAACATCATTGATATATACAGAGAAAAGAGTCGGCCCGAGAATTGAACCCTGTGGCACCCCATAGAGACTGCCAGAGGACCGGACAGCATGCCCTCCGATTTGACACACTGAACTCTGTCTGCAAAGTAATTGGTGAACCAGGCAAGGCAGTCATCCGAAAAACCGAGGCTACTGAGTCTGCCGATAAGAATATGGTGATTGACAGAGTCGAAGGCCTTGGCAAGGTCGATGAAGACGGCTGCACAGTACTGTCTTTTATCGATGTCGGTTATGATATCGTTTAGTACCTTGAGTGTGGCTGAGGTGCACCCGTGACCAGCTCGGAAACCAGATTGCACAGCGGAGAAGGTACGGTGGGATTCGAGATGGTCAGTGACCTGTTTGTTGACTTGGATTTCGAAGACCTTAGATAGGCAGGGCAGGATGGATATAGGTCTATAACAGTTTGGGTCCAGGGTGTCTCCCCCTTTGAAGAGGGGGATGACTGCGGCAGCTTTCCAATCCTTGGGGATCTCGGACGATATGAAAGAGAGGTTGAACAGGCTGGTAATAGGGGTTGCGACAATGGCGGCTGATAGTTTCAGAAATAGAGGGTCCAGATTGTCAAGCCCAGCTGATTTGTACGGGTCCAGGTTTTGGAGCTCTTTCAGAACATATGCTATCTGGATTTGGGTAAAGGAGAACCTGGAGAGGCTTGGGCGAGGAGCTGCGGGGGGGGGGCGGAGCTGTTGGCCGAGGTTGGAGTAGCCAGGTGGAAGGCATGGCCAGCCGTTGAGAAATGCTTGTTGAAGTTTTCGATAATCACTGATTTATCGGTGGTGACCGTGTTACCTAGCCTCAGTGCAGTGGGCAGCTGGGAGGAGGTGCTCTTGTTCTCCATGGACTTCACAGCGTCCCAGAACTTTTTTGGAGTGGGAGCTACAGGATGCAAACTTCTGCCTGAAGAAGCTGGCCTTAGCTTTCCTGACTGACTGCGTGTATTGGTTCCTGACTTCCCTGAACAGTTGCATATCACGGGGACTATTCGATGCTATTGCAGTCCGCCACAGGATGTTTTTGTGCTGGTCGAGGGCAGTCAGGTCTGGAGTGAACCAAGGGCTGTATCTGTTCTTGGTTCTGCATTTTTTGAACGGAGCATGCTTATCTAAAATGGAGAGGAAGTTACTTTTAAAGAATGACCAGGCATCCTCAACTAACTGGATGAGGTCAATGTCCTTCCAGGATACCCGGGCCAGGTCGATTAGGAAGGCCTGTTCACAGAAGTGTTTTAGGGAGCGTTTGACAGTGATGAGGTGTGGTCGTTTGACTGCGGCTCCGTAGCGGATACAGGCAATGAGGCAGTGATCGCTGAGATCCTGGTTGAAGACAGCGGAGGTGTATTTGGAGGGCCAGTTGGTCAGGATGACGTCTATGAGGGTGCCCTTGTTTACAGAGTTAGGGTTGTACCTGGTGGGTTCCTTGATGATTTGTGTGAGATTGAGGGCATCTAGCTTAGATTGTAGGACTGCCGGTGTGTTAAGCATATCCCAGTTTAGGTCACCTAACAGAACAAACTCTGAAGCTAGATGGGGGGCGATCAATTCACAAATGGTGTCCAGGGCACAGCTGGGAGCTGAGGGGGGTCGGTAGCAGGCGGCAACAGTGAGAGACTTATTTCTGGAGAGAGTAATTTTCAAAATTAGTAGTTCGAACTATTTGGGTATGGACCTGGAAAGTATGACATTACTTTGCAGGCTATCTCTGCAATAGACTGCAACTCCTCCCCCTTTGGCAGTTCTATCTTGATGGAAGATGTTATAGTTGGGTATGGAAATCTCTGAATTTTTGGTGGCCTTCCTGAGCCAGGATTCAGACACAGCAAGGACATCAGGGTTAGCAGAGTGTGCTAAATCAGTGAGTAAAACAAACTTAGGGAGGAGGCTTCTGATGTTGACATGCATGAAACCGAGGCTTTTTCGATCACAGAAGTCAACAAATGAGGGTGCCTGGGGACATGCAGGGCCTGGGTTTACCTCCACATCACCCACGGAACAGAGAAGGAGTAGTATGAGGGTGCGGCTAAAGGCTATCAAAACTGGTCGCCTAGAGAGTTGGGGACAGAGAATAAGAGGAGCAGGTTTCTGGGCATGGTAGAATATATTCATGGCATAATGCGCAGACAGGGGTATGGTGGGGTGCGGGTACAGCGGAGGTAAGCCCAGGCCCCGGGTGATGATGAGAGAGGTTGTATCTCTGGACATGCTGGTTGTAATGGGTGAGGTCACCGCATGTGTGGGAGGTGGGACAAAGGAGTTATCAGGGGTATGAAGAGTGGAACTAGGGGCTCCATTGTGAACTAAAACAATGATAACTAACCTGAATAACAGTATACAAGGCATATTGACATTTGAGAGAGACATACAGCGAGGCATACAGTAATCACAGGTGTTGAATTGGGAGAGCTAGCTAAAACAGTAGGTTAGACAGCAACAGCTAATCTGCTAGCACGACAACAGCAGGTAAAATGGCGTTGACTAGGCAACGGGGCCAACAGATAAAACAAACAAGCAGAATGGAGTACCGTGATTAATGGACAGTCCAGCGTGCATCAGCTATGTGGCCAAGAGATCAGTGTCCAGGGGGCAGCGGTGGATGGGGCAGGGAAGCTGGACTGGCGAGTGTTATCCAGGTTAAAAAAAAACTAACAATGACTAAATAGCTTGTAGCTAGTTAGCTGGTTAGCTTCTGGGGTTCTTGAGTGTGTTCAAAAAAATAAAAATAATAGCGATTCCGTATCACATTGGGTGAGGCAGGTTTCCGGGAGGTATAAACAAATAAAAAATCAAAAAGAGATAGAAAGTAAATATGGGTGTTTGGGACGCGGCGACGCGACGGTTAGCAGGCCTGTGCTAGCAAGCTAACAGTTCGTATATAGCTAGATAGCTAGTTGTGAAGATCCAGCTGAAAAATGTTCCGTTTGCGGTGGGAATCCGGGGATGAAAAATAAGTCCGTTATGCTCTGGTTAGAGTCGCGTTGTTCGAACTGGCGAGAGCTTTCCGGGCTGAAGGTTAGCTGATGACCGGTTAGCTGAAGACCGCTAGCATGGCTGGTGGTTAGCTGGCTAGCTTCAGTTGAGCTTCAGTTGAGGGGTTCCGGTTCCGAAGTAAATATAAATACTTTAGGAAAAATAGCTACATTGGGTGAGGCGGGTTGCAGGAGAGTATTTGGAAGTTTAGGTTTAGCAAAAAGTTTTTAAAGAGATATGCGAAGAAAAATATGTAAAAGAACGAAAAAGAAACTTTATATACAGGGGACACGACACGACAGGACGACTTACTGCTACGCCATCTTGGAATCCCTGATGCAATCTAGTTTCCGAGCTGGTCACGGGTGCACCTCAGCCACGCTCAAGGTCCTAAACGATATCATAACCGCCATCGATAAGAGACAATAATGTGCAGCTGTATTCATCAACCTGGCCAAGACTTTCTACTCTGTCAATCACACATTTTTATTGGCAGACTCAATAGCCTTGGCTTCTCAAATGACTGCCTCGCCTGGTTCACCAACTACTTCTCAGAGTTCAGTGTGTCAACCTGGAGGGCCTGTTGTCCGGACATCTGGCAGTCTCTATTGGGGTTCCACAGGGTTCAATCCTCGGCCGACTCTCTTCTCTGAATACATCAATGATGTCGCTCATGCTGCTGGTGATTCTCTGATCCACCTCTACGCAGACGACACCATTCTGTATACTTCTGGCCCTTCTTTGGACACTGTGCTAACAAACCTCCAAACAAGCGTCAATGCCATACAACACTCCTAATGTGGCCTCCAACTGCTTTTAAATGCTAGTAAAACTAAGAGCATGCTCTTCAACTGATCGCTGCCCGCACCCTCCCGTCCAACTAGCATCACTACTCGGGACGGTTCTGACCTAGAATATGTGGACAACTACAAATACCTAGGTGTCTGGTTAGACTGTAAACTCTCCTTCCAGACTCACATTAAGCATCTCCAATCCAAAATTACATCTAGAATCGGCTTCCTATTTCGTAAAAAGCCTCCTTCACTCATGCTGCCAAACATACCCTGGTAAAACTGACCATCCTACCGATCCTCGACTTCGGAGATGTCATTTACAAAATAGCCTCCAACACTACTCAGAAAATTGGATGCAGTCTATCACAGTGCCATCCGTTTTTTTCACCAAAGCCCCATATACTACCCACCACTGCGACCTGTATGCCCTCGATGGCTGGCCCTCACTACATATCCGTCGCCAAACCCACTGGCTCCAGGTCATCTATAAGTCTTTGCTAGGTAAAGCCCCACCTTATCTCAGCTCACTGGTCACCATAGCAACACCCATCCATAGCACACGCTCCAGCAGGTATATCTCACTGGTCATCCCCAAAGCCAACACTCCCTTTGGCCGCCTTTCCTTCCAGTTCTCTGCTGCCAATGACTGGAACGAACTGCAAAAATCACTGAAGCTGGAGTCTTATATCTACCTCTTTAACTTTAAGCATCAGCTGTCAGAGCAGCTCACCGATCACTGTACCTGTAGATAGCCAATCTGTAAATAGCACACCCAACTACCTCATCCCCAATTTATTACTTATCCCCTTGCTCTTTTGCACCCCAGTATCTATACTTGCACATCATCATCTGCACATCTATCACTCCGGTGTAAATGCTAAATTGTCATTATTCCGCCTCTATAGCCTATTTATTGCCTTACTCTTCTACATTTGCACACACTGTACATAGATGTTTATATTTTTCTTTTCTACTGTGTTTTTGACTGTATGTTTGATTATATATTACTCTGTTTTTGTCGCACTGCTTTGCTTTATCTTGGCCAGGTCGCAGTTGTAAATGTGTTCTCAACTGGCCTACCTGGTTAAATAAAGGTGTTCTCAACATACAACAATACAATACAACAATACAATACAATACAACAATACAATAACACGATCCAGCCTAAAAAAAAGCATTTCCACTAGTCTGTAACAGAGTCTCACATCAATATTTTTAATTCATTCAGGGGCACTAACATATCTGGATGAAGCATGGATTATTGACTATTCCATGCCTCTGGTGCACAAGAGAAGGCAGTCTTGCCTAATACTGTGAATGTCCTGGGGACTTTAACCACCTAGCAGACCAGATATGGTAACTGCTGGTGGTGAAGGAGACCAGACTACAGAGTTAAAGAGGGAGTTCACTCAAAAGGGCTTTGTAGATGAACACATACAAATGTATCTTTCTACATGTATAAATTGATGTCCTACCTACCACTTGGTACAATGAGCAATGGTGGGTGAGTGACTTGGCATTTGTAATAAAGCGCAAGGATGCATGATAAACAGAATCCAGTCTCTGTAAGACAGAGGAGGCTGCATGATAAACAGAGTTCAGTCTCTGTAAGACGGAGGAGGTTAGGGATTTATACTCTATATAGGGATTTATACACTATATAGGGATTTATACTCTATATAGGGATTTATACACTATATAGGGATTTATATACACTATATAGGGATTTATACACTATATATAGGGATTTATACTCTACATGGGGATGTATACACTATATAGGGATTTATACACTATATAGAGATTTATACACTATATAGGGATTTATACACTATATAGGGATTTATACTCTATATAGGGATTTATACACTATATAGGATTTATACACTATATAGGGATTTATACTCTACATGGGGATGTATACACTATATAGGAATTTATACTCTATATAGGGGTTTATACACTATATAGGGATGTATACACTATATAGGGATGTATACACTATATAGGGATTTATACACTATATAGGGATTTACACACTATATAGGGATTTGCACACTATATAGGGATTTACACACTGGCCTATTGTATTGTATTGTTGTATTGTATTGTATTGTATTGTATTGTTGTATTGTTGTATTGTATTGTATTGTAGTAGGTTTTAGTTCTGTAATGTACTGATTGTTGCTGCCTTCTTGGGCAGGTCTCACTTGAAAAATAGACTCTTTTCCTGGTTAAATAAAGGTTAAATAAAGTATAGAATGTATAAATCCCTATATATAGAATGTATAAATCCCTATATATAGAATGTATAAATCCCTATATAGAATGTATAAATCCCTATATATAGAATGTATAAATCCTATATATAGAATGTATAAATCCCTATATATAGAATGTATAAATCCCTATATAGAATGTATAAATCCCTATATATAGAATGTATAAATCCCTATATAGAATGTATAAATCCCTATATAGAATGTATAAATCCCTATATGTAGAATGTATAAATCCTATATATAGAATGTATAAATCCCATATGTAGAATGTATAAATCCCTATATAGAATGTATAAATCCCTATATATAGAATGTATAAATCCCTATATATAGAATGTATAAATCCCTATATATAGAATGTATAAATCCCTATATATAGAATGTATAAATCCCTATATATAGAATGTATAAATCCCTATATAGAATGTATAAATCCCTATATATAGAATGTATAAATCCCTATATATAGAATGTATAAATCCCTATATAGAATGTATAAATCCTATGTATTATCCCAACACAGTTTGACATTGGCATCCCAGCCATGACTCAGTGCTGTAACCAGCTGGACAGTTGTTACGACACCTGTGGCTCCAACAAGTACCGCTGCGACTCCAACTACCGCTGGTGTCTCCACGCTATCTGCTCTGACCTGAAGAAAAGCTTGGGGTTCGTGTCAAAGGTCAAAGGTGAGTTACTGTAGCCACGGGAGTATATACTCTCCTCCGCTCACTGATGTAAGCACTCACTCACTCACTCTCTTGAGCCAGCATGTTGGAAAAATCTGCCGTTCTGCCCTTGAGCAAGGCAGTTGACCCCCAACAACAACTGCTACCCAGCAGCCGATGACGTCGATTAAGGCAGCCCCCCTCCCCGCACACACCTCTCTGATTCAGACACATTTCAGTTGAATTCATTCAGTTGTACAACTGACTAGGTTTCCCCCTTCCCCTTCTTCTCCCTCAGTCAGCCAGTCAGCCACTCAGCCAGCCACTCAGCCTTCCCCTTCTTCTCCCTCAGCCAGTCAGCCACTCAGCCAGCCATCAGCCAGTCAGCCAGTCAGCCAGTCAGCCACTCAGCCAATCAGCCAGCCACTCAGCCAGTCAGTCAGCCAGTCAGTCAGCCAGTCAGCCACTCAGTCAGCCACTCAGCCAGTCACTCAGCCAGTCAGCCACTCAGCCAGCCAGTCAGCCACTCAGCCAGTCAGCCACTCTTCTCCAGTCAGTCAGCCAGTCAGCCACTCAGCCAATCAGCCATCCAGTCAGCTCCCTCAGTCAGCCAGTCAGCCACTCAGCCAGTCAGTCAATCCAGTCAGCCAGCCAGTCAGCCAGTCAGCCAGTCAGCCAGTCAGTCAGCCACTCAGCCAGTCAGCCAGTCAGTCGGCCACTCAGTCAGCCAGTCAGCCAGTCACTCAGCCACTCAGCCAGTCAGCCAGCCAGTCAGTCAGTCAGCCAGTCAGTCAGGCACTCAGCCAGTCAGTCAGCCACTCAGCCAGTCAGTCAGCCACTCAGCCAGCCAGCCACTCAGCCAGCCAGCCAGCCAGCCACTCAGCCAGTCAGTCAGTCAGCCAGCCACTCAGCCAGTCACTCAGCCACTCAGCCAGTCAGCCAGCCAGTCAGTCAGTCAGGCACTCAGCCAGTCAGTCAGCCACTCAGCCAGTCAGTCAGCCACTCAGCCAGCCAGCCAGCCACTCAGCCAGCCAGCCAGCCAGCCACTCAGCCAGTCAGTCAGTCAGTCAGCCAGCCACTCAGCCAGTCAGTCAGCCACTCAGCCACTCAGCCAGTCAGCCAGCCAGTCAGCCAGTCAGTCAGTCAGCCAGCCACTCAGCCAGTCAGCCAGCCACTCAGCCAGTCAGTCAGTCAGCCACTCAGCCAGTCAGCCAGCCAGTCAGCCAGTCAGTCAGTCAGTCAGCCAGTCAGTCAGACAGCCAGTCAGCCAGTCAGCCAGTCAGCCAGCCAGCCAGCCAGTCAGTCAGTCAGTAGCAGTCAGTCAGCCAGTCAGCCAGTCAGCCAGCCAGCCACTCAGCCAGTCAGTCAGCCAGTCAGTCAGCCACTCAGCCAGTCAGCCAGCCAGCCAGTCAGCCAGTCAGTCAGCCACTCAGCCAGTCAGCCAGCCAGCCAGTCAGCCAGTCAGTCAGCCAGCCAGTCAGCCAGTCAGTCAGCCACTCAGCCAGTCAGTCAGTCAGCCACTCAGCCAGTCAGCCAGCCAGTCAGTCAGCCAGCCAGTCAGCCAGTCAGTCAGCCAGCCACTCAGCCAGTCAGTCAGCCACTCAGCCAGTCAGTCAGCCAGCCAGTCAGCCAGCCAGTCAGCCAGCCAGTCAGCCAGTCAGTCAGCCAGTCAGTCAGTCAGCCAGCCAGCCAGTCAGCCAGTCAGTCAGTTAGTCAGTAGCAGTCAGTCAGTAGCAGTCAGTCAGCCAGTCAGCCAGCCAGCCAGTCAGCCACTCAAGAGGGTTATTCCCCATGTATTATGTTACAGTACAAGTAACTGATAAAACATATTTAAATTGTAATCCGTTGTTCCCAGCAAAACTATTGTAATCAGATTACAGATACTTCTCAAAAAACAAATGATTACGTCTAGGATTACTTTAAATTCAGAAAGGATGTCGGCGTAAAATCCATTATCACACCTTTCTGTTTTCTTAATCAGATCCAATTCAGCATAAAAATAAAAAGGTTTCAAGTTTAAGTTTGTTTCCCCCTAAATGCAGCCTGGTCACACATGACACAAGTCAGTATTAAACGTTCGTCCATGTCTGAGGACGTTGGGAGATGAGGTGGAAACCGGCCACTAGAGGCAATAGTGAGCGCTGTTACCTTCCAGTAGGTTTGGGTAAGCATCTGCCTCTGGTGGCAAAGGTTGCATGTCTGAATCCAGCAAAAGAATGTTGTTTTTGAGATTATTGTTTTAAGCCTATCTCAAACCTTAACCCTAACCCGTAACCCCTAACCACTAGCCTAGCTAACATTAGCCGCCTAGCTAATGTTAGCAATAGCCACCTAGCTAATGTTGGCAATAGCCACCTAGCTAATGTTGGCAATAGCCACCTAGCTAATGTTGGCAATAGCCAACTAGCTAATGTTGGCAATAGCCAACTAGCTAATGTTAGCAATAACCACCTAGCTAATGTTAGCAATAGCCACCTAGCTAATGTTAGCAATAGCCACTTAGCTAATGTTAGCAATAGCCACCTAGCTAATGTTGGCAATAGCCAACTAGCTAATGTTAGCAATAACCACCTAGCTAATGTTAGCAATAGCCACCTAGCTAATGTTAGCAATAGCTAATGTTAGCAATAGCCACTTAGCTAATGTTAGCAATAGCCACCTAGCTAATGTTAGCCACAACAAATTGAAATTCGTAACATTTCATACATTTAGCAAATACGTAACATGATGTAAGAATTGCAATTCATAACATTTCATTATGAAATGTATGATGGACAGCCACAAATTAATACATAAAATATCATACTAATTGGAGTGTTTCGGATATTTACTATGTTACGTCTACCCCTGAGGCCAGGTTGTTTCAACTCGAAGCAATGAGCCCAATCAGTCCATGATAACAAAACCATGAACACAGTACGCTAATAAATCCTTATATTTGGGGTTATGCTCAGGTAAAACAGTTTGGCTAATCTATATTTCCAAGTCTTATTCTTGAAGATCAAGGGGTATAACATATTAGAGTTGAAAGCGAAAAACGATTAGGCGACAACAAATTCAATCCCCTCTAGACAACTTCCTGAACAAAGCACATCAGAAATCAGCTCAATGTAATGGATGAATCCATAGACTCTAACCACTTCTAGGAAAATTGAAAAACGCTAAACAAACAACGTGAATAATTATCTATCCAAAATGGAGATGTATGGATCAACCACTTCTCCAATCTTTTTGGCTCAATAACAAAGAACAAACAACAAAAACACATACATGATCAAATACACATCTCTCTCATCATAGCCCCTCTCTCTCATCATAGCCCCTCTCTCTCTCACTCATCATAGCCCCTCTCTCTCTCTCTCATCATAGCCCCTCTCTCTCATCATAGCCCCTCTCTCTCTCTCTCATCATAGCCCCTCTCTCTCTCTCTCTCTCTCTCTCTCTCTCTCTCTCTCTCTCTCATCATAGCCCCTCTCTTTCTCTCTCTCATCATAGCCCTCTCTCTCTCATCATAGCCCCTCTCTCTCTCTCATCATAGCCCCTCTCTCTCTCTCTCTCATCATAGCCCCTCTCTCTCTCTCTCATCATAGCCCCTCTCTCTCTCTCTCATCATAGCCCCTCTCTCTCTCTCTCTCTCTCTCACTCATCATAGCCCCTCTCTCTCTCTCTCTCTCTCTCTCTCTCTCTCTCTCTCATCATAGCCCCTCTCTTTCTCCCTCTCATCATAGCCCCTCTCTCTCTCTCTCATCATAGCCCCTCTCTCTCTCTCTCATCATAGCCCCTCTCTCTCTCTCTCTCTCATCATAGCCCCTCTCTTTCTCTCTCTCATCATAGCCCCTCTCTCTCTCATCATAGCCCCTCTCTCTCTCTCTCATCATAGCCCCTCTCTCTCTCTCTCTCTCTCTCTCTCTCTCTCTCTCTCATCATAGCCCCTCTCTTTCTCTCTCTCATCATAGCCCCTCTCTCTCTCATCATAGCCCCTCTCTCTCTCTCTCATCATAGCCCCTCTCTCTCTCTCATCATAGCCCCTCTCTCTCTCTCATCATAGCCCCTCTCTCTCTCTCTCTCTCTCTCTCTCTCTCTCTCATAGCCCATAGCTCCTCTCTCTCTCTCTCATCATAGCCCTCTCTCTCTCTCTCTATCATAGCCCTCTCTCTCTCTCTCTCTCTCATCATAGCCCCTCTCTCTCTCTCTCTCTCATCATAGCCTCTCTCTCTCTCTCTCTCTCTCATCATAGCCCCTCTCTCTCTCTCTCATCATAGCCCCTCTCTCTCTCTCTCTCATCATAGCCCCTCTCTCTCTCTCATCATAGCCCCTCTCTCTCTCTCTCATCATAGCCCCCTCTCTCTCTCTCTCATCATAGCCCCTCTCTCTCTCTCATCATAGCCCCTCTCTCTCTCTCTCTCTCTCTCTCATCATAGCCCCTCTCTCTCTCTCTCTCTCTCTCATCATAGCCCCTCTCTCTCTCTCTCTCTCATCATAGCCCCTCTCTCTCTCTCTCATCATAGCCCCTCTCTCTCTCTCTCTCTCATCATAGCCCCTCTCTCTCTCTCTCATCATAGCCCTCTCTCTCATCATAGCCCCTCTCTCTCTCTCTCTCTCTCATCATAGCCCCTCTCTCTCTCTCATCATAGCCCCTCTCTCTCTCTCTCTCTCATCATAGCCCCTCTCTCTCTCTCTCTCTCATCATAGCCCCTCTCTCTCTCTCTCTCATCATAGCCCCTCTCTCTCTCTCTCATCATAGCCCCTCTCTCTCTCTCATCATAGCCCCTCTCTCTCTCTCTCTCTCATCATAGCCCCTCTCTCTCTCTCATCATCTCTCTCATCATCTCCTCTCTCTCTCATCATAGCCCCTCTCTCTCTCTCTCATCATAGCCCCTCTCTCTCTCTCTCTCTCTCATCATAGCCCCTCTCTCTCTCTCTCATCATAGCCCCTCTCTCTCTCTCATCATAGCCCCTCTCTCTCTCTCTCATCATAGCCCTCTCTCTCTCTCTCATCATAGCCTCTCTCTCTCTCTCTCTCATCATAGCCCCTCTCTCTCTCTCTCATCATAGCCCCTCTCTCTCTCTCTCTCATCATAGCCCCTCTCTCTCTCTCTCTCATCATAGCCCTCTCTCTCTCTCTCTCATCATAGCCCCTCTCTCTCTCTCATCATAGCCCCTCTCTCTCTCTCTCTCTCATCATAGCCCCTATCTCTCTCTCTCTCTCTCATCATAGCCCTCTCTCTCTCTCTCTCATCATAGCCCTCTCTCTCTCTCTCTCATCATAGCCCCTCTCTCTCTCTCTCATCATAGCCCCTCTCTCTCTCTCTCATAGCCCTCTCTCTCTCTCTCATCATAGCCCCTCTCTCTCTCTCATCATAGCCCCTCTCTCTCTCTCTCTCATCATAGCCCTCTCTCTCTCTCTCTCATCATAGCCCCTCTCTCTCTCATCATAGCCCCTCTCTCTCTCTCATCATAGCCCCTCTCTCTCTCTCTCATCATAGCCCCTCTCTCTCTCTCTCTCATCATAGCCCCTCTCTCTCTCTCTCATCATAGCCCCTCTCTCTCTCTCTCATCATAGCCCCTCTCTCTCTCTCATCATAGCCCCTCTCTCTCTCTCATCATAGCCCCTCTCTCTCTCTCATCATAGCCCCTCTCTCTCTCTCTCATCATAGCCCCTCTCTCTCTCTCATCATAGCCCTCTCTCTCTCTCATCATAGCCCCTCTCTCTCTCTCATCATAGCCCCTCTCTCTCTCTCTCTCTCATCATAGCCCCTCTCTCTCTCTCATCATAGCCCCTCTCTCTCTCTCTCTCATCATAGCCCCTCTCTCTCTCTCTCATCATAGCCCCTCTCTCTCTCATCATAGCCTCTCTCTCTCTCTCTCTCATCATAGCCCTCTCTCTCTCTCTCATCATAGCCCCTCTCTCTCTCTCTCTCATCATAGCCCCTCTCTCTCTCTCTCATCATAGCCCCTCTCTCTCTCTCATCATAGCCCCTCTCTCTCTCTCTCATCATAGCCCTCTCTCTCTCTCATCATAGCCCCTCTCTCTCTCTCTCATCATAGCCCCTCTCTCTCTCTCATCATAGCCTCTCTCTCTCTCTCTCTCATCATAGCCCCTCTCTCTCTCTCTCTCTCATCATAGCCCCTCTCTCTCTCTCATCATAGCCCCTCTCTCTCTCTCTCATCATAGCCCCTCTCTCTCTCTCTCATCATAGCCCCTCTCTCTCTCTCTCATCATAGCCCCTCTCTCTCTCTCTCTCATCATAGCCCCTCTCTCTCTCTCTCATCATAGCCTCTCTCTCTCTCTCTCTCTCTCTCATCATAGCCCCTCTCTCTCTCTCATCATAGCTCTCTCTCTCTCTCATCATAGCCCCTCTCTCTCTCTCTCTCTCATCATAGCCCCTCTCTCTCTCTCTCATCATAGCCCCTCTCTCATCATAGCCCCTCTCTCTCTCTCTCATCATAGCCCTCTCTCTCTCTCTCTCATCATAGCCCCTCTCTCTCTCTCTCATCATAGCCCTCTCTCTCTCTCATCATAGCTCTCTCTCTCTCTCTCATCATAGCCCTCTCTCTCTCTCATCATAGCCCCCTCTCTCTCTCTCTCATCATAGCCCCTCTCTCTCTCTCTCATCATAGCCCCTCTCTCTCTCTCTCTCTCATCATAGCCCCTCTCTCTCTCTCTCATCATAGCCCCTCTCTCTCTCTCTCTCTCTCATCATAGCCCTCTCTCTCTCTCATCATAGCCCCTCTCTCTCTCTCATCATAGCCCCTCTCTCTCTCTCATCATAGCCTCTCTCTCTCTCTCATCATAGCCCTCTCTCTCTCTCTCATCATAGCCCCTCTCTCTCTCTCATCATAGCCCTCTCTCTCTCTCTCATCATAGCCCCTCTCTCTCTCTCTCTCTGTCATAGCCCCTCTCTCTCTCTCTCATCATAGCCCCTCTCTCTCTCTCTCATCATAGCCTCTCTCCCTCTCTCTCTCTCTCTCATCATAGCCCCTCTCTCTCTCTCTCATCATAGCCCCTCTCTCTCTCTCATCATAGCCCCTCTCTCTCTCTCTCATCATAGCCTCTCTCTCTCTCTCTCATCATAGCCCCTCTCTCTCTCTCTCATCATAGCCCCTCTCTCTCTCTCTCTCTCTCATAGCCCTCTCTCTCTCTCTCTCTCTCTCATCAGCCCCTCTCTCTCTCTCTCATCATAGCCCCTCTCTCTCTCTCTCATCATAGCCCCTCTCTCTCTCTCTCTCATCATAGCCCTCTCTCTCTCTCTCTCATCATAGCCCCTCTCTCTCTCTCTCATCATAGCCCCTCTCTCTCTCTCTCTCATCTAGCTCTCTCTCTCTCTCTCATCATAGCCCCTCTCTCTCTCTCATCATAGCCCCTCTCTCTTCTCATCATAGCCCCTCTCTCTCTCTCTCATCATAGCCCCTCTCTCTCTCTCTCTCATCATAGCCCCTCTCTCTCTCTCTCATCATAGCCCCTCTCTCTCTCTCTCTCTCTCTAGCTCTCTCTCTCTCTCTCTCATCATAGCCCCTCTCTCTCTCTCTCTCATCATAGCCCCTCTCTCTCTCTCATCATAGCCCCTCTCTCTCTCTCTCTCTCTCATCATAGCCCTCTCTCTCTCTCTCATCTCATCTCTAGCCCCTCTCTCTCTCTCTCTCTCTCTCTCTCTCTCTCTCTCTCTCTCTCATCATAGCCCTCTCTCTCTCTCATCATATCATAGCCCCTCTCTCTCTCTCTCTCTCTCATCATAGCCCCTCTCTCTCTCTCATCATAGCCCCTCTCTCTCTCTCTCTCTCTCATCATAGCCCCTCTCTCTCTCTCATCATAGCCCTCTCTCTCTCTCTCATCATAGCCCCTCTCTCTCTCTCTCATCATAGCCCCTCTCTCTCTCTCTCTCATCATAGCCCCTCTCTCTCTCTCTCTCTCATCATAGCCCCTCTCTCTCTCTCTCATCATAGCCCTCTCTCTCTCTCTCTCCCCTCTCTCTCATCATAGCCCCTCTCTCTCTCTCTCTCTCATCATAGCCCCTCTCTCTCTCTCTCATCATAGCCCCTCTCTCTCTCTCTCTCTCATCATAGCCCTCTCTCTCTCTCTCATCATAGCCCCTCTCTCTCTCATCATAGCCCCTCTCTCTCTCTCATCATAGCCCCTCTCTCTCTCTCTCATCATAGCCCCTCTCTCTCTCTCTCTCTCATCATAGCCCCTCTCTCTCTCTCTCATCATAGCCCCTCTCTCTCTCTCTCTCTCTCTCTCTCTCTCTCATCATAGCCCCTCTCTCTCTCTCTCTCTCATCATAGCCCCTCTCTCTCTCTCTCTCTCTCTCATCATAGCCCCTCTCTCTCTCTCTCTCATCATAGCCCCTCTCTCTCTCTCTCATCATAGCCCCTCTCTCTCTCTCATCATAGCCCCTCTCTCTCTCTCTCTCTCTCTCTCTCTCTCTCTCTCTCTCATCATAGCCCCTCTCTCTCTCTCTCTCTCTCTCTCTCTCATCATAGCCCTCTCTCTCTCTCTCATCATAGCCCCTCTCTCTCTCTCATCATAGCCCCTCTCTCTCTCTCTCTCTCTCATCATAGCCCCTCTCTCTCTCTCTCATCATAGCCCCTCTCTCTCTCTCTCATCATAGCCCCTCTCTCTCTCTCTCTCATCATAGCCCTCTCTCTCTCTCTCATCATCCTCTCTCTCTCATCATAGCCCCCTCTCTCTCTCTCATCATAGCCCCTCTCTCTCTCTCTCTCATCATAGCCCCTCTCTCTCTCTCTCATAGCCCTCTCTCTCATCATCTCTCTCATCATCTCTCTCTCTCTCTCTCATCATAGCCCCTCTCTCTCTCTCTCATCATAGCCCCTCTCTCTCTCTCTCTCATCATAGCCCCTCTCTCTCTCTCT
Organism: Oncorhynchus gorbuscha; assembly: GCF_021184085.1. NCBI lineage: Eukaryota > Metazoa > Chordata > Actinopteri > Salmoniformes > Salmonidae > Oncorhynchus > Oncorhynchus gorbuscha. The sequence goes on along the minus strand of NW_025748235.1, from coordinate 13,023 downwards.
CTCATCATAGCCCCTCTCTCTCTCTCTCATCATAGCCCCTCTCTCTCTCTCTCATCATAGCCCCTCTCTCTCTCTCTCTCTCTCTCTCATCATAGCCCCTCTCTCTCTCTCATCATAGCCCCTCTCTCTCTCTCATCTCTCTCATCATAGCCCCTCTCTCTCTCTCTCTCATCATAGCCCTCTCTCTCTCTCATCATAGCCCTCTCTCTCTCTCTCTCTAGCCTCTCTCTCATCATAGCCCTCTCTCTCTCTCTCCCATCATAGCCCCTCTCTCTCTCTCTCATCATAGCCCCTCTCTCTCTCTCTCATCATAGCCCCTCTCTCTCTCTCATCATAGCCCCTCTCTCTCTCTCTCTCATCATAGCCCCTCTCTCTCTCTCTCTCTCTCATCATAGCCCCTCTCTCTCTCTCATCATAGCCCCCTCTCTCTCTCTCTCATCATAGCCCCTCTCTCTCTCTCTCTCATCATAGCCCTCTCTCTCATCATAGCCCCTCTCTCTCTCTCTCATCATAGCCCCTCTCTCTCTCTCTCATCATAGCCCCTCTCTCTCTCTCATCATAGCCCTCTCTCTCTCTCTCTCATCATAGCCCTCATCATCTCTCTCTCATCATAGCCCCTCTCTCTCTCTCTCTCTCTCATCATAGCTCTCTCATCATAGCCCCTCTCTCTCTCTCTCATCATAGCCTCTCTCTCTCTCTCATCATAGCCCCTCTCTCTCTCTCATCATAGCCCCTCTCTCTCTCTCTCATCATAGCCCCTCTCTCTCTCTCTCATCATAGCCCCTCTCTCTCTCTCTCATCATAGCCCCTCTCTCTCTCTCTCTCTCTCATCATAGCCCCTCTCTCTCTCATCATAGCCCCTCTCTCTCTCTCTCTCATCATAGCCCCTCTCTCTCTCTCTCTCATCATAGCCCCTCTCTCTCTCTCTCTCTCATAGCCCCTCTCTCTCTCATCATAGCCCCTCTCTCTCTCTCTCATCATAGCCCCTCTCTCTCTCTCTCATCATCTCCCCTCTCTCTCTCTCATCATAGCCCTCTCTCATCTCTCTCTCTCATCATAGCCCCTCTCTCTCTCTCTCATCATAGCCCTCTCTCTCTCTCTCTCATCATAGCCCCTCTCTCTCTCTCTCTCTCTCTCTCATCATAGCCCTCTCTCTCTCTCATCTCATAGCCCCTCTCTCTCTCTCTCTCTCATCATAGCCCCTCTCTCTCTCTCTCTCTCTCATCATAGCCCCTCTCTCTCTCTCTCTCTCTCTCATCATAGCCCCTCTCTCTCTCTCTCATCATAGCCCCTCTCTCTCTCTCTCATCATAGCCCCTCTCTCTCTCTCTCTCTCATCATAGCCCCTCTCTCTCTCTCTCATCATAGCCCCTCTCTCTCTCTCTCATCATAGCCCCTCTCTCTCTCTCTCATCATAGCCCCTCTCTCTCTCTCTCTCATCATAGCCTCTCTCTCTCTCATCATAGCCCCTCTCTCTCTCTCTCTCATCATAGCCTCTCTCTCTCATCATAGCCCCTCTCTCTCTCATCATAGCCCTCTCTCTCTCTCTCTCATCATAGCCCCTCTCTCTCTCTCTCATCATAGCCCCTCTCTCTCTCTCTCTCTCTCTCATCATAGCCCCTCTCTCTCTCTCATCATAGCCCTCTCTCTCTCTCTCATCATAGCCCTCTCTCTCTCTCTCATCATAGCCCCTCTCTCTCTCTCTCATCATAGCCCCTCTCTCTCTCTCATCATAGCCCCTCTCTCTCTCTCTCATAGCCCCCTCTCTCTCTCATCTCTCATCATAGCCCTCTCTCTCTCTCATCATAGCCCCTCTCTCTCTCTCTCATCATAGCCCCTCTCTCTCTCTCATCATAGCCCTCTCTCTCTCTCTCTCTCTCTCTCATCATAGCCCCTCTCTCTCTCTCCCTCTCATCATAGCCTCTCTCTCTCTCTCATCATAGCCCCTCTCTCTCTCTCTCTCTCATCATAGCCCCTCTCTCTCTCTCTCTCTCTCTCATCATAGCCCCTCTCTCTCTCTCTCTCATAGCCCCCTCTCTCTCTCTCTCTCATCATAGCCCCTCTCTCTCTCTCTCTCTCTCTCATCATAGCCCCTCTCTCTCTCTCTCTCTCTCTCTCTCTCTCTCTCTCTCTCTCATCATAGCCCCTCTCTCTCTCTCTCTCTCTCTCTCATCATAGCCCCTCTCTCTCTCTCTCATCTCTCTCTCTCTCTCTCATCATAGCCCCTCTTCTCTCTCTCTCTCTCTCTCATCATAGCCCCTCTCTCTCTCTCTCATCATAGCCCCTCTCTCTCTCTCATCATAGCCCCTCTCTCTCTCTCATCATCATAGCCCCTCTCTCTCTCTCTCTCATCATAGCCCCTCTCTCTCTCTCATCATAGCCCTCTCTCTCTCTCTCATCATAGCCCTCTCTCTCTCTCATCATAGCCCCTCTCTCTCTCTCTCTCTCTCATCATAGCCCCTCTCTCTCTCTCTCATCATAGCTCTCTCTCATCATAGCCCCTCTCTCTCTCTCTCTCTCTCATCATAGCCCTCTCTCTCTCTCTCTCATCATAGCCCCTCTCTCTCTCTCTCTCATCATAGCCCCTCTCTCTCTCTCTCTCTCTCTCTCTCATCATAGCCCCTCTCTCTCTCTCTCTCTCTCTCTCTCTCATCATAGCCCCTCTCTCTCTCTCTCATCATAGCCCCCTCTCTCTCTCTCTCATCTCTCTCATCATAGCCCTCTCTCTTCTCTCATCATAGCCCCTCTCTCTCTCTCTCATCATAGCCCCTCTCTCTCTCTCTCTCATCATAGCCCCTCTCTCTCTCTCTCATCATAGCCCCTCTCTCTCTCTCTCATCATAGCCCCTCTCTCTCTCATCATAGCCCCTCTCTCTCTCTCTCATCATAGCCCCTCTCTCTCTCATCATAGCCCTCTCTCTCTCTCATCATAGCCCTCTCTCTCTCTCATCATAGCCCCTCTCTCTCTCTCTCATCATAGCCCCTCTCTCTCTCATCATAGCCCCCTCTCTCTCTCATCATAGCCCCTCTCTCTCTCTCTCATCATAGCCCCTCTCTCTCTCTCTCTCATCATAGCCCCTCTCTCTCTCTCATCATCCTCTCTCTCTCTCTCTCTCATCATAGCCCCTCTCTCTCTCTCTCATCATAGCCCCTCTCTCTCTCATCATAGCCCTCTCTCTCTCTCATCATAGCCCCTCTCTCTCTCTCTCATCATAGCCCCTCTCTCTCTCTCTCATCATAGCCCCTCTCTCTCTCATCATAGCCCCTCTCTCTCTCTCTCTCATCATAGCCCCTCTCTCTCTCTCTCTCTCTCTCTCTCTCTCTCTCTCTCATCATAGCCCTCTCTCTCTCTCTCTCATCCTTAGCCCTCTCTCTCTCTCTCTCATCATAGCCCTCTCTCTCTCTCTCTCATCATAGCCCCTCTCTCTCTCTCTCATCATAGCCCCTCTCTCTCTCTCTCATCATAGCCCTCTCTCTCTCATCATAGCCCCTCTCTCTCTCTCTCTCTCTCTCATCATAGCCTCTCTCTCTCTCATCATAGCCCCTCTCTCTCTCTCTCTCTCTCATCATAGCCCTCTCTCTCTCTCTCTCTCTCATCATAGCCCTCTCTCTCTAGCTCTCTCTCTCTCATCTAGCCCTCTCTCTCTCTCTCTCATCATAGCCCCTCTCTCTCTCTCTCTCATCATAGCCCCTCTCTCTCTCTCATCATAGCTCTCTCTCTCTCTCATCATAGCCCCTCTCTCTCTCTAGCCCCTCTCTCATCTCTCTCTCATCATAGCCCCTCTCTCTCTCTCATCATAGCCCCTCTCTCTCTCTCATCATAGCCCCTCTCTCTCATCATCTCTCATCATAACCCCTCTCTCTCTCTCTCATCATAGCCTCTCTCTCTCTCTCATCATAGCCCCCCTCTCTCTCTCATCATAGCCTCTCTCTCTGTCATAGCCCCTCTCTCTCTCTCTCATCATAGCCCTCTCTCTCTCATCATAGCCCCTCTCTCATCATAGCCCTCCTCTCTCTCTCTCTCATCATAGCCCCTCTCTCTCTCTCTCATCATAGCCCTCTCTCTCTCTCTCATCATAGCCCCCTCTCTCTCTCATCATAGCCCTCTCTCTCTCTCTCTCATCATAGCCCCTCTCTCTCTCTCTCATCATAGCCCCTCTCTCTCTCTCTCTCTCATCATAGCCCTCTCTCTCTCTCATCATAGCCCCTCTCTCTCTCATCATAGCCCTCTCTCTCTCTCTCATCATAGCCTTCCCTCTCTCTCTCTCATAGCCCTCTCTCTCTCTCTCATCATAGCCCCTCTCTCTCTCTCTCATCATAGCCCTCTCTCTCTCTCATCATAGCCCTCTCTCTCTCTCTCATCATAGCCCCTCTCTCTCATCATAGCCCCTCTCTCTCTCTCTCATCATAGCCCCCTCTCTCTCTCATCATAGCCCCTCTCTCTCTCTCTCATCATAGCCCCTCTCTCTCTCTCTCATCATAGCCCCTCTCTCTCTCATCATAGCCCCTCTCTCTCTCTCTCATCATAGCCCTCTCTCTCTCTCTCTCTCCCCTCATAGCTCTCTCTCTCATCATAGCCCTCTCTCTCTCATCATAGCCCCTCTCTCTCTCTCATCATAGCCCCTCTCTCTCTCATCATAGCCTCTCTCATCATAGCCCCTCTCTCTCTCTCTCTCATCATAGCCCCTCTCTCTCTCATCTAGCTCTCTCTCTCTCTCATCATAGCCCCTCTCTCTCTCTCATCATAGCCCCTCTCTCTCTCTCATCATAGCCCTCTCTCTCTCATCATAGCCCCTCTCTCTCTCTCTCTCTCTCTCATCATAGCCCTCTCTCTCTCTCTCATCATAGCCCCTCTCTCTCTCTCTCTCTCTCTCTCTCTCTCTCATCATAGCCCCTCTCTCTCTCTCTCATCATAGCCCCTCTCTCTCTCTCTCATCATAGCCCCTCTCTCTCTCTCATCATAGCCCCTCTCTCTCTCTCTCATCATAGCCCCTCTCTCTCTCTCATCATAGCCCCTCTCTCTCTCTCATCATAGCCCCTCTCTCTCTCATCATAGCCCTCTCTCTCTCTCTCTCTCTCATCATAGCCCCTCTCTCTCTCTCTCATCATAGCCCCTCTCTCTCTCATCATAGCCCTCTCTCTCTCATCATAGCCCCTCTCTCTCTCTCTCATCATAGCCCCTCTCTCTCTCTCTCTCTCTGTCATAGCCCCTCTCTCTCTCTCTCATCATAGCCCCTCTCTCTCTCATCATAGCCCCTCTCTCTCTCTCATCATAGCCCTCTCTCTCTCATCATAGCCCCTCTCTCTCTCTCATCATAGCCCCTCTCTCTCTCATCATAGCTCATCATAGCCCCTCTCTCTCTCATCATAGCCCTCTCTCTCATCATAGCCCCTCTCTCTCTCTCTCATCATAGCCCTCTCTCTCTCTCATCATAGCCCTCTCTCTCTCTCTCTCATCATAGCCCCTCTCTCTCTCTCTATCATAGCCCCTCTCTCTCTCATCATAGCCCCTCTCTCTCTCTCTCATCATAGCCCCTCTCTCTCTCTCATCATAGCCCTCTCTCTCTCATCATAGCCCTCTCTCTCTCTCATCATAGCCCCTCTCTCTCTCTCTCTCTCTCTCTCTCATCATAGCCCCTCTCTCTCTCTCATCATAGCCCCTCTCTCTCTCTCTCTCTCTCATCATAGCCCCTCTCTCTCTCATCATAGCCCCTCTCTCTCTCTCTCTCTCTCATCATAGCCCCTCTCTCTCTCTCTCTCTCATCATAGCCCCTCTCTCTCTCTCTCTCTCTCTCTCTCATCATAGCCCCTCTCTCTCTCATCATAGCCCCTCTCTCTCTCTCTCTCATCATAGCCCCTCTCTCTCTCATCATAGCCCCTCTCTCTCTCTCTCATCATAGCCCCTCTCTCTCTCTCTCATCATAGCCCCTCTCTCTCTCTCATCATAGCCCCTCTCTCTCTCTCTCTCATCATAGCCCCTCTCTCTCTCATCATAGCCCCTCTCTCTCATCATAGCCCATCTCTCTCTCTCATCATAGCCCTCTCTCTCTCATCATAGCCCCTCTCTCTCTCATCATCTCTCTCTCTCATCATAGCCCCTCTCTCTCTCTCTCTCATCATAGCCCCTCTCTCTCTCTCATCATAGCTCCTCTCTCTCTCATCATAGCCCCTCTCTCTCTCTCATCATAGCCCCTCTCTCTCTCTCTCTCTCTCTCATCATAGCCCCTCTCTCTCTCTCTCTCATCATAGCCCCTCTCTCTCTCATCATAGCCCCTCTCTCTCTCATCATAGCCCCTCTCTCTCTCTCTCTCTCATCATAGCCCCTCTCTCTCTCTCTCTCTCATCATAGCCCCTCTCTCTCTCTCTCTCATCATAGCCCTCTCTCTCTCTCTCTCTCTCTCATCATAGCCCCTCTCTCTCATCATAGCCCCTCTCTCTCTCTCTCTCTCTCTCTCTCTCATCATAGCCCTCTCTCTCTCTCTCATCATAGCCCTCTCTCTCTCTCTCTCATCATAGCCCCTCTCTCTCTCATCATAGCCCTCTCTCTCTCTCTCTCTCTCATCATAGCCCTCTCTCTCATCATAGCCCCTCTCTCTCTCTCTCTCTCTCTCTCTCATCATAGCCCCTCTCTCTCTCTCTCATCATAGCCCTCTCTCTCTCTCATCATAGCCCCTCTCTCTCTCTCTCTCTCATCATAGCCCCTCTCTCTCTCATCATAGCCCCTCTCTCTCTCTCTCTCTCTCTCATCATAGCCCCTCTCTCTCTCTCTCATCATAGCCCCTCTCTCTCTCTCTCATCATAGCCCCTCTATCTCTCATCATAGCCCTCTCTCTCTCTCTCTCATCATAGCCCCTCTCTCTCTCTCTCTCTCTCATCATAGCCCCTCTCTCTCTCATCTCTCATCATAGCCCTCTCTCTCTCTCTCTCATCATAGCCCCTCTCTCTCCCTCTCTCTCTCTCATCATAGCCCCTCTCGCTCTCTCTCTCTCATCATAGCCCCTCTCTCTCTCATCATAGCCCCTCTCTCTCTCTCTCTCTCTCTCATCATAGCCCCTCTCTCTCTCTCTCATAGCCCCTCTCTCTCTCTCTCATCATAGCCCCTCTCTCTCTCTCATCATAGCCCTCTCTCTCTCTCTCTCTCTCATCATAGCCCTCTCTCTCTCTCTCATCATAGCCCCTCTCTCTCTCATCATAGCCCTCATCATAGCCCTTCTCTCCTCTCTCTCTCTCATCATCATAGCCCCTCTCTCTCTCTCTCTCATCATAGCCCCTCTCTCTCTCTCATCATAACCCCTCTCTCTCTCATCATAGCCCCTCTCTCTCTCTCTCTCTCTCTCATCATAGCCCCTCTCTCTCTCTCTCTCTCATCATAGCCCCTCTCTCTCTCTCTCATCATAACCCCTCTCTCTCTCATCATAGCCTCTCTCTCTCATCATAGCCCTCTCTCTCTCATCATAGCCCCTCTCTCTCTCTCTCATCATAGCCCCTCTCTCTCATCATAGCCCCTCTCTCTCTCTCTCTCATCATAGCCCCTCTCTCTCTCTCTCATCATAGCCCCTCTCTCTCCCTCTCTCTCTCTCATCATAGCCCCTCTCTCTCTCTCTCTCATCATCCCCTCTCCTCTCTCTCTCTCATCATAGCCCTCTCTCTCATCATAGCCCCTCTCTCTCCCTCTCTCTCTCTCATCATAGCCCCTCTCTCTCTCTCTCTCATCATAGCCCCTCTCTCTCTCATCATAGCCTCTCTCTCTCTCTCTCTCTCATCATAGCCCCTCTCTCTCTCTCATCATAGCCCCTCCCTCTCTCTCTCTCTCATCATAGCCCCTCTCTCTCTCTCTCATCATAGCCCCTCTCTCTCATCATAACCCTCTCTCTCTCTCCATCATAGCCCTCTCTCTCTCTCATCATAGCCTCTCTCTCTCTCATCATAGCCCCTCTCTCTCTCTCTCATCATAGCCTCTCTCTCATCATAACCCTCTCTCTCTCATCATAGCCCCTCTCTCTCATCATAACCCCCTCTCTCTCATCATAGCCCCTCTCGCTCACTCTCAATTCAATTTAAGGGCTTTATTGGCATGGGAAAACGTATGTTAACATTGCCAAAGCAAGTGAAGTAGATAATATACAAAAGTTAAATCAACAATAAAAATCAACAGTAAACATTACACTCACAGAAGTTCCAAAAGAATAAAGACATTTCAAATGTCATATTATGTCTATATACAGTGTTGTAACGATGTGCAAATAGTTATTAAAGTACAAAAGGGAAAAGAATCTCTCTCTCAACCCTAACCTTCTGTATCTCTCTCCCCCCCTTCCAGCCTGTGAGACCGTAGCAGATGCTCTGTACAACACAGTGTGGACGCTGGGCTGCAGATCCTTCATGAACAGCCAGAGGGAAGCATGTCACTGTGAGGGAGAGGGGAGACGAGCTGTAAGAGGGACCAGGCTGGGAGGAGAGGGACGAGCTGTAGAGGACCAGGCTGGGAGGAGAGGGACAAGCTGTAGAGGACCAGGCTGGGAGGAGAGGGACGAACTGTGGGGACCAGGCTGGGAGGGAGGGGAGCTGTAGAGGGACCAGGCTGGGAGGAGAGGACAGCTGTAGAGGACAGGCTGGGAGGAGAAGGGACAACTGTAAGAGGACAGGCTTGGAGAGAGGGACGGCTATGAAGGGATCAGGCTGGGAGGGGAGAGGGATGAAGCTGTAAGAGGACCAGGCTGGGAGAGGGACGAGGCCTGTAGAGGACAGGCTGGGAGGAGAGGGATGAGCTGTAGAGGACCAGGCTGGGAGGAGAGGGATGACTAATGAGAGGACCAGGCTGGAGAGGGACTGTAAGGGGATTGTCAAAAGCACTACTCAGCACGAGAAGGCTGGGAGGGGAGAAGGGCCAGGCTGTAGAGGACCAGGCTAAGGACACAACACAACACTCTCAGCACGAGAGAAGGCGGGAGGAGAGAGGATGAGCTATGAGAGGACAGGCTGGGACACAGCACAACACTTTCTCAGCACGAGAAAGTTGGGAGGAGGGATGAGCTATGAGACCAGGCTGGGACACAACACAACACTACTCAACACGAGAGAAAGCTGGGAGGAGAGGGACGAGCTGTAGAGGACCAGGCTGGGACACAACACAACACTACTCAACACGAGAGAAAGCTGGGAGGAGAGGGACGAGCTGTAGAGGACCAGGCTGGGACACAACACAACACTACTCAACACGAGAGAAAGCTGGGAGGAGAAGGACAAGCTATAGAGGACCAGGCTGGGACACATCACAACACTACTCAACACGAGAGAAAGCTGGGAGGAGAGGGACGAGCTGTAGAGGACCAGGCTGGGACACAACACAACACTACTCAACACGAGAGAAAGCTGGGAGGAGAGGGATGAGCTGTAGAGGACCAGGCTGGGACACAACACAACACTACTCAACACGAGAGAAAGCTGGGAGGAGAGGGATGAGCTGTAGAGGACCAGGCTGGGACACAACACAACACTACTCAACACGAGAGAAAGCTGGGAGGAGAGGGACGAGCTGTAGAGGACCAGGCTGGGACACAACACAACACTACTCAACACGAGAGAAAGCTGGGAGGAGAGGGATGAGCTGTAGAGGACCAGGCTGGGACACAACACAACACTACTCAACACGGGAGAAAGCTGGGAGGAGAGGGATGAGCTGTAGAGGACCAGGCTGGGACACAACACAACACTACTCAACACGAGAGAAAGCTGGGAGGAGAGGGATGAGCTGTAGAGGACCAGGCTGGGACACAACACAACACTACTCAACACGAGAGAAAGCTGGGAGGAGAGGGATGAGCTGTAGAGGACCAGGCTGGGACACAACACAACACTACTCAACACGAGAGAAAGCTGGGAGGAGAGGGATGAGCTGTAGAGGACCAGGCTGGGACACAACACAACACTACTCAACACGAGAGAAAGCTGGGAGGAGAGGGATGAGCTGTAGAGGACCAGGCTGGGACACAACACAACACTACTCAACACGAGAGAAAGCTGGGAGGAGAGGGACGAGCTATAGAGGACCAGGCTGGGACCTGTACAACACTACTCAACTTCTGAGAGAGCGGGAGGAGGGGCAGAGCTATAGAGGACCAGGCTGGGACACAGCACAGCCTGCTCAGCTGCACGAAAGCTGGGAGGAGAGGACAAATATAGAGGACTGACTGGGACACAACACAACACTACTCAACACGAGAGAAAGCTGGGAGGAGGGACGAGCTGTAGAGGACCAGGCTGGGACACAGCACAACACTACTCAACACGAGAGAAGCTGGGAGGAGGGACAAGCTATAGAGGACCAGGCTGGGACACATCTGTACACTACTCAACACGAGAGCTGGGAGGAGGGGACGAGCTGTAGAGGACCAGGCTGGGACACAACACAACACTACTCAACACGAGAGAGAAGCTGGGAGGAGAGGGATGAGCTGTAGAGGACCAGGCTGGGACACAGCACAACACTACTCAGCACGAAGCTGGGAGGAGGGGACGAGCTGTAGAGGACCAGGCTGGGACACAACACAACACTACTCAACACGAGGAAGAAGCTGGGAGGAGAGGGATGAGCTGTAGAGGACCAGGCTGGGACACATCCACCAACTACTCAGCACGAGGAAAGCTGGGAGAGGAGAGGGACGAGCTGTAGAGGACCAGGCTGGGACACAACACAACACTACTCCAACAGGGAAAAGCTGGGAGGAGAGGGACGAGCTATAGAGGACAGGCTGGGACACAACACAACACTACTCAACACGAGAGAAAGCTGGGAGGGGAAAGGACAAGCTATAGAGGACCAGGCTGGGACACATCACAACACTACTCAACACGAGAAGAGCTGGGAGGGGAGAAGGACAAGCTATAGAGGGGACCAGGCTGGGGACACATCACAACACTACTCAACACGGACTAGGAGGGAGAGGGACTATAGAGGACCAGGCTGGGACACAACACAACACTACTCAACACGAGAGAAAGCTGGGAGGAGAGGGACGAGCTATAGAGGACATGCAGGACAATATCCTCTTGCGAGAATCATCAATGGGAAAGGGTGCTTGAAACTCAACATGGATTCATACAGTGGGACTGCACAAATTAGAATATTACTTTATTATTAACCTAGAAAATATGACAATTTTTCTATTACCACATGAAAACACGACAGAGGTTTTACGCTTGATGAGGAAAGACTTTACCAATGAGTTAATAGTGGTTATTATGTAGAATAAAAAATACTAACCGTGTGTGGCGTTAAATGTCACCTGTCTTTATCTAACTTCTACCTATTTTCTATTTTCTGAAAGTTGACAGCGGATATTTATATTTCAAATATATTTTCAGGAAAAAGACTATGACTCCCATTAACATATTATTGTGTTATTATTTTATTAACATACCTCAAACCAACAAAACAAATCCTGATGAGAGAAGACCTTTCAGTCAGCATCATATCCCACATAAGAATACAACTGTCCCAAACGGCATCCTATTCCCTACAAAGTGCACTACTTGTGACCACGGCCCATGAGGCTCTGGTCGAAAGTAGTGCACTGTAGAAATGTCATTAAAAGACGCATTCCAAATAACCTGGTCTAACACAACACAAACTGCAGTTGGTTGGACCTGTGCTGTTACTGACAGGCTGTAATAATAATATAATAATATATGCCATTTAGCAGGCAGCTTTTATCCAAAGCGACTTACAGTCATGTGTGCATACATTCTACGTGGTGGTCCGAGGATCGAACCCACTACCCTGGCGTTACAAGCGCCATGCTCTACCAACTGAGCTACAAATAAGTGTGTTATGTTGCGCTGTATGTTATTATGTGTGTTAAGGTCCATCGACTGATGGGAATATCAGGCTTTTTTTGTTGTTACTTTTCGATGAATAAATGAATAACTAATTATACAATGTTGATGTGATAAGTTCACTTAAGGTACTGTAGGTACAGTAGTGGTATACAGTAGTGGTATACAGTAGTGGTATACAGTAGTGGTATACTGTAGTGGTATAGAGTAGTGGTATAGATTAGTGGTATAGATTAGTGGTATAGATTGTGGTGGTAGTGGTATACTGTAGTGGTATACTGTAGTATTGGTATACTGTAGTGGTATGGTGTGGTATACTGTAGTGGTATGTAGTGGTATACTGTGGTGGTATAGAGTGGTGGTATACTGTAGTGGTATACTGTAGTGGTATACTGTAGTGGTATACTGTGGTGGTATACTGTAGTGATACAGTAGTGGTATACTGTATACAGTAGTGGTATACTGAGTGGTGGTATATACTGTAGTGGTATACTGTAGTGGTATACTGTAGTGGTATACTGTGGTGGTATAGAGTAGTGGTATACTGTAGTGGTATACAGTAGTGGTATACTGTAGTGGTATAGGTATGGTATACTGTTAGTGGTATACTGTAATTGGTAGTGGTATACTGTGGTGGTATACTGTAGTGGTATACTGTAGTGGTATAGAGTGGTGGTATACTGTAGTGGTATACTGTAGTGAGTATACTGTAGTGGTATACTGTGGTGGTATAGTGGTATACTGTAGTGGTATAGAGTAGTGGTATACTTGGTGGTATACTGTGGTGGTATACTGTAGTGGTATACTGTGGTGGTATACTGTAGTGGTATACTGTAGTGGTATACTGTGGTGGTATAGTGGTATACTGTAGTAGTATACTGTATTGGTATACTGTGGTATACTGGTATAGAGTATACTGTGGTGGTATATGCTGTAGTGGTATACTAGTGGTATACTGTGGTATAGTGGTATGCTGTGGTGGTATACTGTGGTGGTATACTGTAGTGGTATACTGTGGTGGTATACTGTGATGGTATAAGAGTATACTGTAGTAAGTATTATAGATTAGTGGTATACTGTAGTGGTATACTGTGGTGGTATAAAGTGGTGGTATACTGTAGTGGTATACTGTAGTGGTATACTGTGGTATACTGTGGTGGTATAGAGGTGTGGTATACTGTAGTGGTATA
>NW_025748234.1:35000-38462 GCF_021184085.1 Oncorhynchus gorbuscha | reverse complement strand
AGATATGTGAGAGTAGGGGAGAGAGAGAAAGAGAGAGAGAAAGAGAGGGAGAGAGAGATGTGAGAGTGAAGAGAGAAGGAGAGAGAGAAAGAGAGGGAGAGAGAGAGATGTGAGCGTGAGGGAGACTAGGAGAGAGAGATTTGAAAGTAGGGGAAAGAGAGGGAGATATGTGAGAGTAGGGGAGAGAGAGAAAGAGAGAGAGAAAGAGAGGGAGATATATATGTGAGAGTGAGGGAGAGAAGGAGAGAGATAGAGATATATATGTGAGAGTGAGGCAGAGATTGAGATTGAGTCAAAGAGGTGGTGGAAAAGAGAGACGGATTGAGAAATAGAGCCAGCCTGTGTTGTGGAGGAACACCATACTGATGCTGATATTGATGCTGTTTCTTTAGATTTAAAGAGAGTAGTCCCAGGAGCCACCCCGAGGCAGAGAGAAAATCTTTTTTTTTTTGTAAAAACTTAAACTCCATTTAGCCATTTATTTTTGGTGACAAACTTTGATTTTGTTTTGTCATCTGCCTTTTTCAATGTGGGGTTGCAGGTACCAAAAAATGTAATCCATGCATATAAAGACAAAGCCTTTCCTCAGTCTCTCTGTCCACCATCTACCCACCTCCTCTCAGTCCCCATCCACCCCCCCTCAGTCCCCATCCACCCCCCCTCAGTCCCCATCCACCCACCAGTCCCCATCCACCCACCTCCCCACCCACCCACCAGTCCCCATCCACCCACCTCAGTCCCCCATCCCCCCTCACCCCATCCACCCCTCAGTCCCCATCCACCCACCAGTCCCATCCACAGTCCCCATCCATCCCCTCAGTCCCCATCCACCCCCCTCAGTCTCTCAGTCCCCATCCACCACCCTCCCCCCCACCCCTCAGTCAGTCCCCATCCACCACCCTTCAGTCCCCATCCACCCACCAGTCCCCATCCACCCCCCCTCAGTCCCCATCCATCCCCCTCAGTCCCCATCCACCCCCCTCAGTCTCCACCACCCCCTTCAGTCCCCATCCACCACCCCTTCAGTCCCCATCCACCATCCCCTTCAGTCCCCATCCATCCCCCCAGTCCCCATCCACTCCCCAGTCCCCATCCACCACCCCTTCCAGTCCCCATCCACCCACCAGTCCCCCACCACCCCTTTCAGGCCCCCCACCCCTCAGTCCCCATCCATCCCCCTCAGTCCCCATCCACCCCCCTCAGTCCCCATCCACCACCCCCCAGTCCCCATTCCACCCCCCTCAGTCCCCAACCACCCCCTCAGTCCATCCATCCCCATCCCCATCCACCCCTTCCATATTCCCCAGTCTCCATCCACCCCCTATCCATATCCCCATCCATCCACCCCGCCGAACCCCCCTCAGTCCCCATCCATATTCCCCCACAGTTCAGTCAGTCCCATCCACCCCCATCCTCCCCCACAGTCTCTATCCACCAACCCCCCTTTCCAGTCCCCATCCATCGCCCCTCAGTCCCCATCCATCAGTCCCCATCCACCACCCCCTTCAGTCCCCATCCACCACCCCCTCAGTCCCCATCCACCATCCCCTTCAGTCCCCATCCATCCCCCCTCAGTCCCCATCCACCCCTTCAGTCCCCATCCACCACCCCTTCAGTCCCCATCCACCCCCAGTCTCCATCCATTCAGGCCCCATCCACCCCCCCCTATCCCCATCCATTCCCCATCCACCCCCCTCAGTCCCCATCCACCACCCCCTAGTCCACCCACTCCCCTTCACCCCAACCACCTCAGTCTCCCATCATTCCCTACCACCCCCTATCCATATTCCCCCACAGTCTCTATCCACCCCACCAACCCCCCTCAGTCTCCATCCACCCCTATCCATATTCCCCCACAGTCTCTATCCACCCCGCCCCCCCTCAGTCCCCCACCCCCTCCATATTCCCCCACAGTCTCCCATCCACCCCCCCCCTATCCATATTCCTTTCCCCCATCTCTATCCACCCACAACCCCCCCTTCAGTCCCCATCCACCCCCTCATTCCCCATCCACCCCTATCCATATTCCCCACAGTCTCTATCCACCCCCACCAACCCCCCCCTCAGTCTCCATCCACCCCTATCCTTATTCCCCACAGTCTCTATCCACCCCGCCCACCCCCTCAGTCTCCATCCACCCCCTATCCATATTCCCCACAGTCCCCACCCCCCTCAACCCCACCCCCTCAGTCCCCACCCCCATCAGTCTCCATCCACCCTTATCCATATTCTCCCACAGTCCCCACCCCCCCTCAGTCCCCACCCCCCAACCCCCCCCCACAGTCTCCATCCACCCCCTATCCATATTCCCCCACAGTCCCCACCCCCTCCTCAATTCCCCCCAACCCCGTGTGAAAAATCAAACCAGAAGTAACGTGTAAAACTTTGGAAAAAAAACTCTGTTCTTGTCAAAAGTTTAAAAACGTGTTGTTCCAGTTTGCAAATACGCTGTAATGAACGAGGTAAAAAAAAATGGGTTAATGTCAACATATAGTGACCCGTGAACAGGAAGAATGGTGTTGAGCTGGGAAAAAGGGGTACTTATATATATATATATATAGACCTGTCAGATCTGTTCCACCTCACTGGCCTGATCACGTCATGATGTGTGGAAAACACCCTGACCTTATTCACTGCCACCCACAGACCAAGGACTAGCTTGGAACCAATTATAGAAACTTCCCCAGAAAGAAAGAAATGGCCTTGTAACAAGAACAAGGTGTCCATATGCCTGAACCAGCCTCAAAATGGAGGTTTGATATTAGAAGATTGCAGCAGAGAGGAGATCCTGGGATAGATGGGTAAAGTGTCCTCAAGTCAAAGGGCCGATCGGGGAGGCAGTTGTTTGCGTGTTTCACTCACAATCAGGGATTGAGGATTTATTAAAAGCTGACGTTGATCCTGGAAGGAATCCCACCCAGGCCAACATGTTTATAATACTTATCTTCATCCACTTGTTTCTAGAACAAATGGCACCCTATTCCCTACATAGTGCACTACTTCTGACCAGAGCCCTATAGGCCCTATGGACCCCCGGGTCTAAAGAAGTGCACTATAAAATGAATAAGGTTTCATTTGTGACACAACCTCACAACAGGGCTGGCTGCTGGAGGGGAATGTCAGGATAAGTTCATCAATAAGCAGCCGAGTGTTTTTCAACTCTGTCCAGAAGTCATTTTGGTTTTGGGTCTCTAGAGAGATGACTCTACAGTGGCCTGTACTTCAGGTGAGACTATGTTGGTTTGGTTTCCGGGCGAGGCCTCCAATTACTGCTCTTCTATCTTTTTACTTCTACTGTGAGGACGGATGACTTTAGCATGCAGAAGTTTGTCTGTGAGGGACGGATGACTGTAACATGTAGCAGTTTGTCTGTGAGGGACGGATGACTGTAACATGCAGCATTTTGTCTGTGAGGGACGGAGGACTGTAATATGCAGCAGTTTGTCTGTGAGGGACGGATGA
>NW_025748234.1:27500-32500 GCF_021184085.1 Oncorhynchus gorbuscha | reverse complement strand
TGTGGAGCAGTGGCCTGCAACACACAAGAGGACAGACAGAGAGAGGATGTGGAGCAGTGGCCTGCAACACACAAGAGGACAGACAGAGAGAGGGGATGTGGAGCAGTGGCCTGCAACACACAAGAGGACAAACAGAGAGAGATGTGGAGCAGTGGCCTGCAACACACAAGAGGACAGACAGAGAGAGTGGATGTGGAGCAGTGGCCTGCAACACACTGCAATCAGTGACTGATGGATGAGACTCCAACTCACTGTCTGACAGCCGCAGACACACTGTCCGTGAGAGGCTTGCACAGCGAGGCACATAGTGAACGTTGTTAGGAAATAACTAGATATTGTAATGCAATCGCTACCGAGTGCTACCGGGATTCTGTACAGCACTTTGAGATATCAGCTGATGTACGAAGGGCTATATAAATACATTTGATTTGATTTGATTTGATTTGATTTGCTACGGTACTGAGCTAACGAAGGCAGCTGGAATGTGTCTTATCTTATGTCCTGTTACATTATGCTGTTATGATATGGCACTATGTTGCAGTGTCTCCTGGACCGTTAGTCAGTTAACGTCTGTGTCTGTTAGCTTACATGGGTTTAGTTATCAAATCAATTCAGGTCAAGGGGCTTTATTGGCATGGGGAAACAGATGTTAACATTGGTCTTTATTGGCATGGGGAAACAGATGTTAACATTGGTCTTTATTGGCATGGGGAAACAGATGTTAACATTGGTCTTTATTGGCATGGGGAAACAGATGTTAACATTGGTCTTTATTGGCATGGGGAAACAGATGTTAACATTGGTCTTTATTGGCATGGGGAAACAGATGTTAACATTATGTTGCCGAAGCAAGTGAGGTAGATAATAAACATAAATTAAATAAACAATAAAAATGAACAGTAAACATTACACTCACAGACGTTCCAAAAGAATAAAGACATTACAAATGTGTCTGTGATCTCTCATGTCTGTTATCTCTCATGCCTGTTATCTCTCGTGCCTGTTATCTCTCATGCCTGTTATCTCTCGTGTCTGTTATCTCTCATGCCTGTTATCTCTCATGTCTGTTATCTCTCATGCCTGTTATCTCTCATGTCTGTTATCTCTCATGCCTGTTATCTCTCATGTCTGTTATCTCTCATGCCTGTTATCTCTCGTGCCTGTTATCTCTCATGTCTGTTATCTCTCATGCCTGTTATCTCTCATGCCTGTTATCTCTCATGTCTGTTATCTCTCATGCCTGTTATCTCTCGTGTCTGTTATCTCTCATGCCTGTTATCTCTCATGTCTGTTATCTCTCATGCCTGTTATCTCTCATGTCTGTTATCTCTCATGCCTGTTATCTCTCATGTCTGTTATCTCTCATGCCTGTTATCTCTCGTGCCTGTTATCTCTCATGTCTGTTATCTCTCATGCCTGTTATTTCTCATGCCTGTTATCTCTCATGCCTGTTATCTCTCATGCCTGTTATTTCTCATGCCTGTTATCTCTCATGCCGTACTCAATGATAAACCAGATTGTAGGACAGACTGTGATTTTTAAAATCTTAACATCCCATTTTAACCAGACAATTATTATAATGATTCTATTGATGCGTTTTTTAAAGCGACAAAATGGAGGATTGGCCAGGACCATAGAAAATCAAAAGGAAAAGGCCTGGTCCTTTAATAAATAGTGCTGAACCACAAAACAGACAGTTAAGGAAACGATAAGGAAATGGGGCCAGAGCTTTCTGTTTCAAAGAACTCTTACCATATCACGTTGTTGGCAGGCAGGAAGACTTGGCAGTGCAACACCACCCGGTGAACATGCCAAATACTGTCAGCACCAAAGGAATATAAAACACAACCATCAGTGAGTAATCCTCACCATTGCAGATTATTCATGTTCAATCTCTAACAGCACAAAGCAGAAAGGCTCAGCTAATCTCCGACATCCAACATCCCCCTCTTCACATCCAATCTCACGCCTCTCGACAGGACATCTTACTGTAAACTCTGATATTCTAGACTGGCAGCTTGTTGTAAATGGATATTATAGATGGACAGCTTGCTGTAAACATATATTCTAGAGGGGCAGCTTGTTGTAAATGGATATTATAGATGGACAGCTTGCTGTAAACATATATTCTAGAGGGGCAGCTTGTTTTAAACAGATTCTAGATGGACAGCTTGCTGTAAACATATATTCTAGAGGGGCAGCTTGTTGTAAATGGATATTATAGATGGACAGCTTGTTGTAAATGGATATTATAGATGGACAGCTTGCTGTAAACATATATTCTAGAGGGGCAGCTTGTTGTAAATGGAGATTTTAGATGGACAGCTTGTTGTAAATGGATATTCTAGAGGGACAGCTTGTTGTAAATGGATATTCTAGAGGGACAGCTTGTTGTAAATGGATATTCTAGAGGGACAGCTTGTTGTAAATGGATATTCTAGAGGGACAGCTTGTTGTAAATGGATATTCTAGAGGGACAGCTTGTTGTAAATGGAGATTTTAGATGGACAGCTTGTTGTAAACATATTCTAGAGGGACAGCTTGTTGTAAACATATTCTAGAGGGACAGCTTGTTGTAAACAGATATTCTAGATGGACAGCTTGTTGTAAATGGATATTCTAGATGGACAGCTTGTTGTAAATTGATATTCTTGATGGACAGCTTGTTGTAAACTGATATTTTAGAGGGACAGCTTGTTGTAAACAGATATTCTAGATGGACTGCTTGTTGTAAATGGATATTCTAGAGGGACAGCTTGTTGTAAACGGATATTCTAGATGGACAGCTTGTTGTAAATGGATATTCTAGAATGGCAGCTTGTTGTAAATGGATATTCTAGATGGACAGCTTGTTGTAAACAGATTCTAGAGGGACAGCTTGTTGTAAATGGATATTCTAGAATGGCAGCTTGTTGTAAATGGATATTCTAGATGGACAGCTTGTTGTAAACAGATATTGCAGATGGACAGCTAGTTGTAAATGGATATTCTAGATGGACATCTTGTCTTTTATAAAGACTATGCTTGGCTTCTTTGTTTTTCCTTAATTATTTTTGTTTTTACAATATTTCCCAGCCAGCTGGCTGCGGCAGACAGAAGAGGGGAAATAAGCTCCTTGTGTGTGTGTGTGTGTGTGTGTGTGTGTGTGTGTGTGTGTGCGTGCGTGCGTGCGTGCGTGTGTGTGTGTGTGTGTGCGTGTGTGTTGTCGTGGCATTTTGCTTTCCACCAGGGCTGAGTGGGATCATTATGGGATGTTCATGAGGCTTCCTCCGCTAATTGGTCTTCCCCTGAACACAGAAACACTCTTGAAAAATATGACTGCAGGCGATAGAAACCTAATTAGGAAGTTTTCCACTAAAGAGGAGCTCAGATCTGGAGATGAAGCTGGCTGGCAGTGCTATAGGCCAGACAAACTAAACAGGGGAAACCCTCGACAATGGTGTTTAAACACATATAGTTTAAACAGACGTTATCTTAAACACTTCTATGGTATTTGTTAACAGTATTGGATTATAGGGATTTAGCCTGAGCTGCTGTAAGTTGGTTTTCTGCTGGTGATATTGAGCCATTACTCTATAAATGTCATGCAGAAAATCCTTTAATGCCTTTTTTATTCCGTTTGATATAATTGGTTCGTTTCATTTGAAATTCCCAATGTCTTCTCCTATCCTGCAGCAGTGATTTATACTAATACAGCCTTTATTACTGTGTATTCATGCAATCCCAACAAAGAACGAGGCACTACTTGAATTGTTTTGTATAAATAGACAGTCTATGATATTTGTTCAGTAATGGAAATATAACATCATTTAAAGTAGGAGATTTCAACACGTGACCCAGGGAATCCTTTTTCCCTATCAGTATGTATGGTACAAAAGCATCTCTGTTCTCCCTATCAGTATGTATGGTACAAAAGCATCTCTGTTCTCCATGACTAGTATGTATGGTACAAAAGCATCTCTGTTCTCCATGACTAGTATGTATGGTACAAAAGCATCTCTGTTCTCCATGACTAGTATGTATGGTACAAAAGCATCTCTGTTCTCCCTATCAGTATGTATGGTACAAAAGCATCTCTGTTCTCCCTATCAGTATGTATGGTACAAAAGCATCTCTGTTCTCCCTATCAGTATGTATGGTACAAAAGCATCTCTGTTTTCCCTATCAGTATGTATGGTTCAAAAGCATCTCTGTTCTCCCTATCAGTATGTATGGTACAAAAGCATCTCTGTTCTCCCTATCAGTATGTATGGTACAAAAGCATCTCTGTTCTCCCTATCAGTATGTATGGTACAAAAGCATCTCTGTTCTCCATGACTAGTATGTATGGTACAAAAGCATCTCTGTTCTCCATGACTAGTATGTATGGTACAAAAGCATCTCTGTTCTCTTTACCATCTTTAATGTCAAACTGACCTTTGCAAGAAATGTTTTATTTTGGGGGGGATTCGACATTATCGGCTGTCACCAACATACAGTACATTTTCTTATTGTTCGCAGTTAGAAGCTGTTTCTTTTCTGTTTTGTGTTTGATCTTCAGGATATGAAGAAGTGTTCAGGGAGAAGAAGAGCATAAAAGGTTAACCTTTGTCCTGTTTCTGGTCTCTACCTTAATAAATAAATAAAAACATTACTGATTTCCAACGTGGGGAATGAAGTTTGAAAAACAATCGGTCAATACAATTATGTCCAACAAAAATGTATTTGATGAGCAGAACTGTCTCATTCTGATGAGCTATCTCTGTGCTCAGAACGGTCTCATTCTGATGAGCTATCTCTGTGCTCAGAACTGTCTAATTCTGATGAGCTATCTCTGTGCTCAGAACCGTCTAATTCTGATGAGCTATCTCTGTGTTCAGAGCTGTCTCATTCTGATCTTGTCTGAGAGACAAGAGTTAAAAACCAGACCGAAATATTAAGTTAAAATTCACATTACTAGTCAAGGTATGTGACTAGTTCATTTCCTATGTTCAGTTTGGGTGGCGACCTATGTCTAGTTT
>NW_025748234.1:5000-22500 GCF_021184085.1 Oncorhynchus gorbuscha | reverse complement strand
GGACCGTGGTGGAGCAGAGAGATGGACCAGACAAGGCTGAGACATTAGAGAGGGACCGTGGTGGAACAGAGAGATGGCCCAGACAAGGCTGAGACATTAGAGAGAGGGACCGTGGTGGAGAGAGAGATGGCCCAGACAAGGCTGAGACATTAGAGAGAGGACCGTGGTGGAGCAGAGAGAGGGACCGTGGTGGAGCAGAGAGAGGGACCGTGGTGGAGCAGAGAGAGGACCGTGGTGGAACAGAGAGATGGCCCAGACAAGGCTGAGACATTAGAGAGAGGACCGTGGTGGAACAGAGAGATGGCCCAGACAAGGCTGAGACATTAGAGAGAGGACCGTGGTGGAGCAGAGAGAGGGACCGTGGTGGAGCAGGGAGATGGACCGTGGTGGAACAGAGAGATGGCCCAGACAAGGCTGAGACATTAGAGGGAGGGACCGTGGTGGAGCAGAGAGAGGGACCGTGGTGGAGCAGAGAGAGGGACCGTGGTGGAACAGAGAGATGGCCCAGACAAGGCTGAGACATTAGAGAGAGGGACCGTGGTGGAACAGAGAGAGGGACCGTGGTGGAGCAGAGAGAGGGACCGTGGTGGAGCAGGGAGAGGGACCGTGGTGGAGCAGAGAGAGGGACCGTGGTGGAACAGAGAGAGGGACCGTGGTGGAACAGAGAGATGGCCCAGACAAGGCTGAGACATTAGAGGGAGGGACCGTGGTGGAGCAGAGAGAGGGACCGTGGTGGAGCAGAGAGAGGGACCGTGGTGGAGCAGGGAGAGGGACCGTGGTGGAGCAGAGAGAGGTACCGTGGTGGAACAGAGAGATGGCCCAGACAAGGCTGAGACATTAGAGAGAGGGACCGTGGTGGAGCAGAGAGAGGGACCGTGGTGGAGCAGAGAGAGGGACCGTGGTGGAACAGAGAGATGGCCCAGACAAGGCTGAGACATTAGAGAGGGACCGTGGTGGAACAGAGAGAGGGACCGTGGTGGAACAGAGAGATGGCCCAGACAAGGCTGAGACATTAGAGGGAGGGACCGTGGTGGAGCAGAGAGAGGGACCGTGGTGGAACAGAGAGAGGGACCGTGGTGGAACAGAGAGATGGCCCAGACAAGGCTGAGACATTAGAGAGAGGGACCGTGGTGGAACAGAGAGAGGGACCGTGGTGGAACAGAGAGATGGCCCAGACAAGGCTGAGACATTAGAGAGAGGGACCGTGGTGGAACAGAGAGATGGCCCAGACAAGGCTGAGACATTAGAGGGAGGGACCGTGGTGGAACAGAGAGATGGCCCAGACAAGGCTGAGACATTAGAGAGAGGGACCGTGGTGGAACAGAGAGATGGCCCAGACAAGGCTGAGACATTAGAGAGAGGGACCGTGGTGGAGCAGAGAGATGGCCCAGACAAGGCTGAGACATTAGAGAGAGGGACCGTGGTGGAACAGAGAGATGGCCCAGACAAGGCCGAGACATTAGAGGGAGGGACCGTGGTGGAACAGAGAGATGGCCCAGACAAGGCTGAGACATTAGAGAGAGGGACCGTGGTGGAGCAGAGAGATGGCCCAGACAAGGCTGAGACATTAGAGAGAGGGACCGTGGTGGAGCAGAGATGGCCCAGACAAGGCTGAGACATTAGAGAGAGGGACCGTGGTGGAACAGAGAGATGGCCCAGACAAGGCTGAGACATTAGAGAGAGGGACCGTGGTGGAGCAGAGAGATGGCCCAGACAAGGCTGAGACATTAGAGAGGGACCGTGGTGGAGCAGAGATGGACCGTGGTGGAGCAGAGAGATGGACCGTGGTGGAGCAGGGAGATGGCCCAGACAAGGCTGAGACATTAGAGAGAGGACCGTGGTGGAGCAGAGAGATGGCCCAGACAAGGCTGAGACATTAGAGAGAGGACCGTGGTGGAGCAGAGAGATGGCCCAGACAAGGCTGAGACATTAGAGAGGGGACCGTGGTGGAGCAGAGAGATGGCCCAGACAAGGCTGAGACATTAGAGAGAGGACCGTGGTGGAGCAGAGAGATGGCCCAGACAAGGCTGAGACATTAGAGAGAGGGACCGTGGTGGAACAGAGAGATGGCCCAGACAAGGCTGAGACATTAGAGAGAGGACCGTGGTGGAGCAGAGATGGACCGTGGTGGAGCAGAGAGATGGACCGTGGTGGAGCAGGGAGATGGCCCAGACAAGGCTGAGACATTAGAGAGAGGGACCGTGGTGGAGCAGAGAGATGGCCCAGACAAGGCTGAGACATTAGAGAGGGGACCGTGGTGGAGCAGGGAGATGGACAAGACAAGGCTGAGACATTAGAGAGGGGACCGTGGTGGAGCAGAGAGATGGCCCAGACAAGGCTGAGACATTAGAGAGAGGACCGTGGTGGAGCAGGGAGATGGACAAGACAAGGCTGAGACATTAGAGAGAGGGACCGTGGTGGAGCAGAGAGATGGCCCAGACAAGGCTGAGACATTAGAGAGAGGGACCGTGGTGGAGCAGAGAGAGGGACCAGACAAGGCTGAGACATTAGAGAGAGGGACCGTGGTGGAGCAGGGAGATGGCCCAGACAAGGCTGAGACATTAGAGAGAGGGACCGTGGTGGAGCAGAGAGATGGCCCAGACAAGGCTGAGACAGAGAGATGGCCCAGACAAGGCTGAGACATTAGAGAGAGTGACAGTGGTGGAGCAGGGAGATGGCCCAGACAAGGCTGAGACATTAGAGAGGGACCGTGGTGGAGCAGAGAAATGGCCCAGACAAGGCTGAGACATTAGAGAGAGGGACCGTTTTGGAGCAGAGAGATGGCCCAGACAAGGCTGAGACAGAGAGGGACCGTCGTGGAGCAGAGAGATGGCCCAGACAAGGCTGAGACAGAGAGATGGCCCAGACAAGGCTGAGACAGAGAGCGGGACCGTGGTGGAGCAAAGAGCAAGGGAATTGGCCCAGGCAGGAGCCAGGCAGGATTGGCGGAGCAGGAGAGTGTGAAAGCATCGGGCTGCATGCTGCCTCCCTACTCCTCTGGTTTGGCTGCCCTGCCTCTGTCGACTGGCTGTGTCCCTCGCCAAGCCCCTCGCCAAACCCCAGCCCCGCTCACAAACCAAATGATCAGTCGCTGGAACAATGTCTTGCCCCTGGGGCTCTGACCTCCACTTGTAAGCTTCTCTGAAGCAACAAAGAGAGAAAGAGAGGGAGGGAAAAATTAAGAGGTAGGTAGGGAGTGAAATATAAAGAGAGATAGAGGGGGAGAGAGGGAGGGGAAAAATTAAGAGGTAGGTAGGGAGTGAAATATAAAGAGAGAGAGGGGGAGAGAGGGAGGGAAAATTAAGAGGTAGGTAGGGAGTGAAATATAAAGAGAGAGAGAGGGGGGAGGAAGGGGAAAAATTAAGAGGTAGGTAGGGAGTGAAATATAAAGAGAGAGAGGGGGGAGGGGAGGGGAAACATTAAGAGGTAGGTAGGGAGTGAAATATAAAGAGAGAGAAGAGGGAGAGAGAAAAAAGAGAGAAATAGAAAGAGAGAGGTAGAGGCTGAAAGAGAGAGAGAGGGAGAGAGAAAGAGAGAGAGAGAAAAAGAGAGAAATAGAAAGAGAGAGGTAGAGGCTGAAAGAGAGAGTCAGAGGGAGATAGAAAGAGAGAGGAGGGAGAGGCTGAAAGAGAGAGAGAGAGAGGAGAAAGAGAAAGAGAGAGAGAGAGAGAGAGAAAGAGAGAGAGAGAGAGAGAGAGAGAGAGAGAGAGAGAGAGAGAGAGAGAGAGAGAGAGAGAGAGAGAGAGAGAGAGAGAGAGAGAGAGAGAGAGAGAGAGAGAGAGGGAGAGAATGAAAGAGAGAGAAAGAAAACAAAGACAAAAGAGAGAAACAGAGAAAATCGAAAATGAAATTGAAGACAGAAGACAAGATACAGAGAGAAGCGACAGTCTCCTAACAGACAAGGCCACATGTCAGCCAGACTAACAGTGGTAAACCATCAGGGGTTACCGTGTGGAAAATGACCCAACAGTCAGGAGCAGCGCTATTGGATTTTGCAGTCATACCCTCTTGGCTCTCAAATAGGTATAAATTACACAACTTGTCCAAACCCTTCGCATTTATTTTAATTGAACCTTGAATGCACCAAAATGAAAGCTCACAATAGTTGTGGAAACAGTGAGAGTTTTTCTCATTTTTCAGTGCATCACCTGCACGTTCAGCCTACGTTCGTTAACTAATTAGTTGTCCAATGACTGAACCGTACACCACCTAAATACAATTATTAAAATGTTATTTGATATTTTATCTCACCCAAAAAAAATGTCCTAAAACGGGAGTTAGGTTACTCAAATAAAAACCACAATGTCTATTATTGGATGAATTAAATGTAGTTGCCCTTTTTTACCAGCCAGTCCTGGAGTCCTATTGGTCTGGAGGTCTGGAGAGAATTGGTGACCCGTGTCAAGTTTTTCTCTCAAGGTCCAGTCAGTTTGAGTGGCAAAGCCTTGACAAAGACCCTCAGCAGCAGGAAAAATATGAAGAAAAAAAGGCAGTCGGCCTGGTGGAGTGGCGGAGGGGCGGAGGGGTGGAGGGGTGGAGGGGCGGAGGGTGGAGGGGTGGAGGGGTGGAGGGGTGGAGGGGTGGAGGGGTGGAGGGCGGAGGGGGAGGAGTGGCTGGCTGGGTGGGTGTCCAGACCTGGAAGTCAATCAGTCAGGCAGTCAGTCATGCACTTCCTCAATCACTTCCCATTTACCCGGCCAGTCCAAGGCCTGCTCGCCTTCTGTCCATCACCATCATGCCTACTTCTCTGACCTGCCACAGCTCTCCTCCATTTATCCTCCTCCTACGGATGGTCGGACCAACGGAGGCTGTGTTGAGGAAAGGAGAAGCCACACACACACTGATACAGGCATGGACACACACACACACACACACACAAACAGACACAGGCACAGATACACACACACACACACAAACACACACATAGATACATGCACGAACACACACACAGATACAGACACACAC
This sequence comes from Oncorhynchus gorbuscha, assembly GCF_021184085.1. Classification (NCBI taxonomy): domain Eukaryota; kingdom Metazoa; phylum Chordata; class Actinopteri; order Salmoniformes; family Salmonidae; genus Oncorhynchus; species Oncorhynchus gorbuscha. The sequence continues at coordinate 17,535 of NW_025748234.1, read as the reverse complement.
ACAGGTGCTCTTCAGCCAAACACAATGAAATAATGTATCAGACCCATACATCACTGTAATACTGTATCAGACCCATACATCACTGGGATACTGTATCAGACCCATACATCACTGGGATACTGTATCAGACCCATACATCACTGTATCAGACCCATACATCACTGAGATACTGTATCAGACCCATACATCACTGTATCAGACCCATACATCACTGGGATACTGTATCAGACCCATACATCACTGTATCAGACCCATACATCACTGGGATACTGTATCAGACCCATACATCACTGAGATACTGTATCAGACCCATACATCACTGTATCATACCGATACATCACTGGGATACTGTATCAGACCCATACATCACTGTATCATACCGATACATCACTGGGATACTGTATCAGACCCATACATCACAGGGATACTGTATCAGACCCATACATCACTGAGATACTGTATCAGACCCATACATCACTGGGATACTGTATCAGACCCATACATCACTGGGATACTGTATCAGACCCATAAATCACTGTAATACTGTATCAGACCCATAAATCACTGTAATACTGTATCAGACCCATAAATCACTGTAATACTGTATCAGACCCATACATCACTGTATCAGACCCATACTTCACTGAGATACTGTATCAGACCCAATACATCACTGAGATACTGTATCAGACCCATACATCACTGGGATACTGTATCAGACCCATACATCACTGTAATACTGTATCAGACCCATACATCACTGGGATACTGTATCAGACCCATACATCACTGGGATACTGTATCGGACCCATACATCACTGGGATACTGTATCAGAGCCATACATCACTGTAATACTGAATCACACCCATAAATCACTGTAATACTGTTTCAGACCCATACATCACTGGGATACTGTATCAGACTCATAAATCACTGTAATACTGTTTCAGACCCATACATCACTGTATCAGACCCATAAATCACTGTAATACTGTTTCAGACCCATACATCACTGTAATACTGTATCAGACCCATACATCACTGTATCAGACCCATAAATCACTGTAATACTGTATCAGACCCATACATCCCTGTATCAGACCCATACATCACTGTATCAGACCCATACATCACTGTAATACTGTATCAGACCCATACATCCCTGTATCAGACCCATACATCACAGGGATACTGTATCAGACCCATACATCACTGGAATACTGTATCAGACCCATACATCACTGGGATACTGTATCAGACCCATACATCACTGGGATACTGTATCAGACCCATACATCACTGGGATACTGTATCAGACCCATACATCACTGGGATACTGTATCAGACCCATACATCACTGGGATACTGTATCAGACTCATACATCACTGGGATACCGTATCAGACCCATACATCACTGGGATACTGTATCAGACCCATAAATCACTGGGATACTGTATCAGACCCATACATCACTGGGATACTGTATCAGACCCATACATCACTGGGATACTGTATCAGACCCATACATCACTGGGATACTGTATCAGACCCATACATCACTGAGATACTGTATCAGACCCATACATCACTGGGATACTGTATCAGACTCATACATCAATGGGATACTGTATCAGACCCATACATCACTGGGATACTGTATCAGACCCATAAATCACTGGGATACTGTATCAGACCCATACATCACTGGGATACTGTATCAGACCCATACATCACTGTAATACTGTATCAGACCCATACATCACTGGGATACTGTATCAGACCCATACATCACTGAGATACTGTATCAGACCCATACATCACTGGGATACTGTATCAGACCCATACATCACTGAGATACTGTATCAGACCCATACATCACTGGGATACTGTATCAGACCCATACATCACTGTATCAGACCCATACATCACTGGGATACTGTATCAGACCCATACATCACTGAGATACTGTATCAGACCCATACATCACTGTATCATACCGATACATCACTGGGATACTGTATCAGACCCATACATCACTGGGATACTGTATCAGACCCATACATCACTGTATCAGATCCATACATCACTGAGATACTGTATCAGACCCATACATCACTGGGATACTGTATCAGACCCATACATCACTGGGATACTGTATCAGACCCATAAATCACTGTAATACTGTATCAGACCCATAAATCACTGTAATACTGTATCAGACCCATAAATCACTGTAATACTGTATCAGACCCATACATCACTGTATCAGACCCATACATCACTGAGATACTGTATCAGACCCATACATCACTGAGATACTGTATCAGACCCATACATCACGGGGATACTGTATCAGACCCATACATCACTGTAATACTGTATTAGACCCATACATCACTGAGATACTGTATCAGACTCATAAATCACTGTAATACTGAATCACACCCATAAATCACTGTAATACTGTTTCAGACCCATACATCACTGGGATACTGTATCAGACTCATAAATCACTGTAATACTGTTTCAGACCCATACATCACTGTAATACTGTATCAGACCCATACATCACTGTATCAGACCCATAAATCACTGTAATACTGTATCAGACCCATACATCCCTGTATGAGACCCATACATCACTGTATCAGACCCATACATCACTGTAATACTGTATCAGACCCATACATCCCTGTATCAGACCCATACATCACAGGGATACTGTATCAGACCCATACATCACTGGGATACTGTATCAGACCCATACATCACAGGGATACTGTATCAGACCCATACATCACTGGGATACTGTATCAGACCCATACATCACTGGGATACTGTATCAGACCCATACATCACTGGGATACTGTATCAGACTCATACATCACTGGGATACTGTATCAGACCCATACATCACTGGGATACTGTATCAGACCCATAAATCACTGGGATACTGTATCAGACCCATACATCACTGGGATACTGTATCAGACCCATACATCACTGGGATACTGTATCAGACCCATACATCACTGGGATACTGTATCAGACCCATACATCACTGTATCAGACCCATACATCACTGGGATACTGTATCAGACCCATACATCACTGGGATACCGTATCAGACCCATACATCACTGGGATACTGTATCAGACCCATAAATCACTGTAATACTGTTTCAGACCCATACATCACTGTAATACTGTATCAGACCCATACATCACTGTATCAGACCCATAAATCACTGTAATACTGTATCAGACCCATACATCCCTGTATCAGACCCATACATCACTGTATCAGACCCATACATCACTGAGATACTGTATCAGACCCATACATTACTGGGATACTGTATCAGACCCATACATCACTGTATCAGACCCATACATAACTGAGATACTGTATCAGACCCATACATCACTGGGATACTGTATCAGACCCATACATCACTGTATCAGACCCATACATCACTGTATCAGACCCATACATCACTGAGATACTGTATCAGACCCATACATAACTGAGATACTGTATCAGACCCATACATCACTGTATCCGACCCATACATCACTGTATCAGACCCATACATCACTGTATCATACCGATACATCACTGGGATACTGTATCAGACCCATACATCACTGTATCATACCGATACATCACTGGGATACTGTATCAGACCCATACATCACAGGGATACTGTATCAGACCCATACATCACTGAGATACTGTATCAGACCCATACATCACTGGGATACTGTATCAGACCCATACATCACTGGGATACTGTATCAGACCCATAAATCACTGTAATACTGTATCAGACCCATAAATCACTGTAATACTGTATCAGACCCATAAATCACTGTAATACTGTATCAGACCCATACATCACTGTATCAGACCCATACTTCACTGAGATACTGTATCAGACCCAATACATCACTGAGATACTGTATCAGACCCATACATCACTGGGATACTGTATCAGACCCATACATCACTGTAATACTGTATCAGACCCATACATCACTGGGATACTGTATCAGACCCATACATCACTGGGATACTGTATCGGACCCATACATCACTGGGATACTGTATCAGAGCCATACATCACTGTAATACTGAATCACACCCATAAATCACTGTAATACTGTTTCAGACCCATACATCACTGGGATACTGTATCAGACTCATAAATCACTGTAATACTGTTTCAGACCCATACATCACTGTATCAGACCCATAAATCACTGTAATACTGTTTCAGACCCATACATCACTGTAATACTGTAGACCCATACATCACTGTATCAGACCCATAAATCACTGTAATACTGTATCAGACCCATACATCCCTGTATCAGACCCATACATCACTGTATCAGACCCATACATCACTGTAATACTGTATCAGACCCATACATCCCTGTATCAGACCCATACATCACAGGGATACTGTATCAGACCCATACATCACTGGAATACTGTATCAGACCCATACATCACTGGGATACTGTATCAGACCCATACATCACTGGGATACTGTATCAGACCCATACATCACTGGGATACTGTATCAGACCACTGGGATACTGTATCAGACCCATACATCACTGGGATACTGTATCAGACTCATACATCACTGGGATACCGTATCAGACCCATACATCACTGGGATACTGTATCAGACCCATAAATCACTGGGATACTGTATCAGACCCATACATCACTGGGATACTGTATCAGACCCATACATCACTGGGATACTGTATCAGACCCATACATCACTGGGATACTGTATCAGACCCATACATCACTGAGATACTGTATCAGACCCATACATCACTGGGATACTGTATCAGACTCATACATCAATGGGATACTGTATCAGACCCATACATCACTGGGATACTGTATCAGACCCATAAATCACTGGGATACTGTATCAGACCCATACATCACTGGGATACTGTATCAGACCCATACATCACTGTAATACTGTATCAGACCCATACATCACTGGGATACTGTATCAGACCCATACATCACTGAGATACTGTATCAGACCCATACATCACTGAAATACTGTATCAGACCCATACATCACTGAGATACTGTATCAGACCCATACATCACTGGGATACTGTATCAGACCCATACATCACTGTATCAGACCCATACATCACTGGGATACTGTATCAGACCCATACATCACTGAGATACTGTATCAGACCCATACATCACTGTATCATACCGATACATCACTGGGATACTGTATCAGACCCATACATCACTGGGATACTGTATCAGACCCATACATCACTGTATCAGACCCATACATCACTGAGATACTGTATCAGACCCATACATCACTGGGATACTGTATCAGACCCATACATCACTGGGATACTGTATCAGACCCATAAATCACTGTAATACTGTATCAGACCCATAAATCACTGTAATACTGTATCAGACCCATAAATCACTGTAATACTGTATCAGACCCATACATCACTGTATCAGACCCATACATCACTGAGATACTGTATCAGACCCATACATCACTGAGATACTGTATCAGACCCATACATCACTGGGATACTGTATCAGACCCATACATCACTGTAATACTGTATCAGACCCATACATCACTGAGATACTGTATCAGACTCATAAATCACTGTAATACTGAATCACACCCATAAATCACTGTAATACTGTTTCAGACCCATACATCACTGGGATACTGTATCAGACTCATAAATCACTGTAATACTGTTTCAGACCCATACATCACTGTAATACTGTATCAGACCCATACATCACTGTATCAGACCCATAAATCACTGTAATACTGTATCAGACCCATACATCCCTGTATGAGACCCATACATCACTGTATCAGACCCATACATCACTGTAATACTGTATCAGACCCATACATCCCTGTATCAGACCCATACATCACAGGGATACTGTATCAGACCCATACATCACTGGGATACTGTATCAGACCCATACATCACAGGGATACTGTATCAGACCCATACATCACTGGGATACTGTATCAGACCCATACATCACTGGGATACTGTATCAGACCCATACATCACTGGGATACTGTATCAGACTCATACATCACTGGGATACTGTATCAGACCCATACATCACTGGGATACTGTATCAGACCCATAAATCACTGGGATACTGTATCAGACCCATACATCACTGGGATACTGTATCAGACCCATACATCACTGGGATACTGTATCAGACCCATACATCACTGGGATACTGTATCAGACCCATACATCACTGTATCAGACCCATACATCACTGGGATACTGTATCAGACCCATAAATCACTGTAATACTGTTTCAGACCCATACATCACTGGGATACTGTATCAGACTCATAAATCACTGTAATACTGTTTCAGACCCATACATCACTGTATCAGACCCATAAATCACTGTAATACTGTATCAGACCCATACATCACTGTATCAGACCCATAAATCACTGTAATACTGTATCAGACCCATACATCCCTGTATCAGACCCATACATCACTGTATCAGACCCATACATCACTGAGATACTGTATCAGACCCATACATTACTGGGATACTGTATCAGACCCATACATCACTGTATCAGACCCATACATAACTGAGATACTGTATCAGACCCATACATCACTGGGATACTGTATCAGACCCATACATCACTGTATCAGACCCATACATCACTGTATCAGACCCATACATCACTGAGATACTGTATCAGACCCATACATAACTGAGATACTGTAACAGACCCATACATCACTGTATCCGACCCATACATCACTGTATCAGACCCATACATCACTGTATCAGACCCATACATCACTGGGATAATGAGAATTATCTAACTCTTCTAATGTAAAGACTGAAGATGGAAAGTAGGTACTTTATTTAAGACGCCCACATCTGCTGAAATGGTGTTAATTCTCCTCTAAACCCCAAAGAGACCATTGCCTGTGTTCAGGTGATCTGAAGTCTGAGATAAACCAGAGGAACTTCAAAGACCAAGACCCTGACGAGACACACACCTGTCACTCATTAAACACCCCCAGACAACGGAATTATGAGAATTATTCCTGTTTGAAAAAAAAAGTATAAAATATTCATTTTAATAAGGGATGTAAGATGATAATGAATTATATATATCTCATTGACGTATTTAAAAAATGTCCTATATTATAATATCATTTGCATGGGGGAGACGGTGTGATGATGAGCAAGCCCAGTCCTCCACTCGCCCTCTTTCATGAACAACCGAATCAGGATGTGTGTTTCTTTCTGTTCCCCCGGCAACACAACGGTGGCTCCTTGGTGTGTCTCATTAAAGTTTAACAGGAAGCCGTTTTAATTGTCAGTCTTTTGACAGGTTGATGGAGGCGAGGTGGAAATGAAGTTTTCTTCCTCCATGCATAATGCGATTTGGGAACCCATTGTTATTTTGGGAGGGAGCCACCGGTACGGTGAGGTGGTGAGGTACTGTTGAATACCGTCCAACACACATCTAACTTTGAATTTCTCTATACGTGGGTGTGATTTGATTAGAGCAGAGGCTTCAAACTCACCCAACTAGATACTATACCCTAACCTAACATGGCCCTGAGCCGGTGTCCAGTTCAGGTGAACGGCCCTGAGCCGGTGTCCAGTTCAGATGAACGGCCCTGAGCCGGTGTCCAGTTCAGATGAACGGCCCTGAGCCGGTGTCCAGTTCAGGTGAACGGCCCTGAGCCGGTGTCCAGTTCAGGTGAACGGCCTGCACATATCTCTGTTCTCTACTTTGTCAACTAAACAAGGACGTCCTCTTTGTCCTTTCTTATTGTTTCTTATAGTTAGCAGCAACTCCATGCTACGAGGAGCTTGTCATGGGGAGAGGAACAGACATGACTTGTATTTGCTCAACACTTTGACTTGGATTGAGGCTGTGATATCTCCCTCAGACTAGACTGGGGATGTGATATCTCTCTCTGACTAGACTGGAGATGTGATATATCTCTCAAACTAGACTGGAGCAGTGATATCTCTCTCTGACTAGACTGGAGCAGTGATATCTCTCTTAGACTAGACTGAGCAGGGATATCTCTCTCAGACTAGACTGGAGATGTGATATATCTCAGACTAGACTGGAGCAATGATATCTCTCTCAGACTAGACTGGGGATGTGATATCTGTCAGACTAGACTGGAGCTGTGATATCTCTCTCAGACTAGACTGGAGATGTGATATCTCTCAGACTAGACTGGAGCAGTGATATCTCTCTCAGACTGACTGGAGCAGTGATATCTCTCTCAGACTAGACTGGAGATGTGATATATCTCTCAGACTAGACTGGAGCAGTGATATCTCTCTCAGACTCTGGGGATGTGATATCTCTCTCAGACTAGACTGGAGCTGTGATATCTCTCTCAGACTAGACTGGGGATGTGATATCTCTCTCAGACTAGACTGGAGCTGTGATATCTCTCCCTAGACTGGAGATGTGATATCTCTCTCAGACTAGACTGGAGCAGTGATGACTATACGGCCTCTGACTAGACTGGGGATGTCTCTTCAGACTAGACTGGGGATGTGATATCCTCTCAGAGACTGGAGCTGTGATATCTATCTCAGACTGACTGGAGCTGGATATCTCTCTCAGACTAGACTGGAGATGTGATATCTCTCTCAGACTGACTGGAGCGGATATCCCTGAGACTGGTGATATCTCTCTTCAGACTGGAGCAGTGATATCCTGAGCTGTGATATCTCTCTCAGACTAGACTGAGCAATGCCCTGAGACTAGACTGGGGATGTGATATCTCTCTCAGACTAGACTGGAGCGGCCTCTCAGACTAGACTGGAGATGTGATATCTCTTCAGACTAGACTGGAGCAGTGATATCTCTCTCAGACTAGACTGGAGCAGTGATATCTCTCTCTAGACTGGAGATGTGATATATCTCTCAGACTAGACTGGAGCTGTGATATCTCTCTGACTCCAGTTCTTCTCAGACTAGACTGAGGATGTGATATCTCTCTCAGACTAGACTGGAGCAGTGATATCTCTCTCAGACTAGACTGGAGATGTGATATCTCTCTGACTCTACTTGATGTATCTCTCTGACTAACTGGGGATGATATCTCTCTCTTTAGACTGGGGATGTGATATCTTCTCAGACTAGACTGGAGCAGTGATATCTCTCTCAGACTAGACTGGAGCTGTGATATCTCTCTCTGAGGATATCTCTCTCAGACTAGACTGGAGCAGTGATATCTCTCTCAGACTACACTGGAGCTGTGATATCTCTCTCAGACTAGACTGGGGATGTGATATCTCTCTCAGACTAGACTGGAGCTGTGATATCTCTCTCAGACTAGACTGGAGATGTGATATCTCTCTCAAACTAGACTGGAGGAGTGATATCTCTCTCTGACTAGACTGGAGCAGTGATATCTCTCTCAGACTAGACTGGAGCATGTGATATCTCTCTCAGACTAGACTGGAGCTGATATATCTCTCAGACTAGACTGGATATGGAGATGTGATATCTCTCTCAGACTAGACTGGAGCTGTGATATCTCTCTCAGACTAGACTGGAGATGTGATATCTCTCAGACTAGACTGGAGCTATATCTCTCTCAGACTAGACTGGAGATGTGATATCTCTCTCAGACTAGACTGGAGCAGTGATATCTCTCTCAGACTAGACTATGTGACTGGGGATGTGATATCTCTCTGAGACTGGGGATGTGATATCTCTCTCAGACTAGACTGGAGCTGTGATATCTCTCTCAGACTAGACTGGAGATGTGATATCTCTCTCAGACTAGACTGGAGCTGTGATATCTCTCTCAGACTAGACTGGGATGTGATATCTCTCTCAGACTAGACTGGAGATGTGATATCTCTCTCAGACTAGACTGGGGATGTGATATCTCTCTCTGACTAGACTGGAGATGTGATATCTCTCTCAGACTAGACTGGAGATGTGATATCTCTCTCAGACTAGACTGGAGCAGTGATATCTCTCTCAGACTATCTGGGGATGTGATATCTCTCTCTCAGACTAGACTGGGGATGCTAGACTGATATCTCTCTCAGACTAGACTGGAGATGTGATATCTCTCTCAGACTGGAGATATCTCTCTCAGAGCTGGGACTATACTGGGGATGTGATATTTCTCTAGACTGGGGATGTGATATCTCTCTCTGACTAGACTGGGGATGTGATATCTCTCTCAGACTAGACTGGAGCTGTGATATCTATCTCAGACTAGACTGGAGCTGTGATATCTCTCTCAGACTAGACTGTGATATCTATCTCAGACTAGACTGGAGCTGTGATATCTCTCTCAGACTAGACTGGAGCTGACTGGACTGGAGCTGTGATATCTCTCTCAGACTAGACTGGAGCAGTGATATCTCTCTCAGACTACACTGGAGCTGTGATATCTCTCTCAGACTAGACTGGATCAGTGATATCTCTCTCAGACTAGACTGGGGATGTGATATCTCTCTCAGACTAGACTGGAGCTGTGATATCTCTCTCAGACTAGACTGGGGATGTGATATCTCTCTCAGACTAGACTGGAGCAGTGATATCTCTCTCAGACTAGACTGGAGCTGTGGTGTCTCTCTCAGACTAGACTGGGGCTGTGATATCTCTCTCAGACTAGATTGGGGCTGTGATAGGTCTCCTGGAGGTCTCTGTTCTCTGCTCTCTGCTCTCCCCTGTTCTCTGCTCTCTCCTGGAGGTCTCTGTTCTCCCCTGGAGGCCTCTGCTCTCTGCTCAGAACAGAAGCCTCCAGGGGAGAGCAGAGAGTAGAGGCCTCTAGGAGAGAGCAGGGAGCAGAGACCTCCAAGAGAGAGCAGAGAGCAGAGGCCTCCGGGGGTGAGACGGGAGGAGAGGCCTCCAGGGGAGAGCAGAGAACAGAGGCCTCCAGGGGAGAGCAGAGAGGAGAGAGCAGAGAGCAGAGACCTCCAGCAGATAGCAGAGAACAAAGGCCTCCAATAGAGAGCAGAGAGCAGAGGCCTCCGGGAGAGAACAGAGTCCTCCAGGAGAGAGCAGAGACCTCCAGGAGAGAGCAGAGACCTCCAGGAGAGAGCAGAGGCCTCCAGGGGAGAGCAGAGAGCAGAGAACAGAGAGCAGAGGCCTCCAGGGGAGAGCAGAGAGCAGAGGCCTCCAGGGGAGAACAGAGAGCAGAGACCTCCCGGAGAGAGCAGAGGCCTCCAGGGAGCAGAGAGCAGACAGAGAGCAGAGGCCTCCAGGGGAGAGCAGAGAGCAGAGGCCTCCAGGAGAAACCAGGGAGAAGAGACCTCCAGGAGAGCAGAGACTTCCAGCAGAGAGCAGAGACCTCCCAGAGAGAGCAGAGAACAGAGACCTCCAGGAGAGCAGAGACTTCCAGCAGACAGAGGCCTCCAGGGAGAGCAGAGAGCAGAGGCCTCCAGGAGAAACCAGGGAGAAGAGACCTCCAGGAGAGAGCAGAGACTTCCAGCAGAGAGCAGAGGCCTCCAGGAAGGAAACCCACACCAGTCCCAGACAGACACCAGGCCCAGACAGAGCTGTCAGCTAGATGGGACCGACCCAGAGATGGGCCTCCCTGCCTGTGTTTCACTTTCCTTCAAAGACATACCGCCCATACATGCCTTAGGCGCTGGTACTCAGTCTCCCCTCCCCGCTCACGCCCCCTCCCCTCCCCTCCAACTCCCTCCCCCTTCCCCTACCCCCTACCCTCCCACTCCCTCCCCTACCCCTCCCCTCCCCTCCCCCTCTCATCTCTTCTTACTCCTCTGACTCCTTTTGTTTATGAATGATTAATAAATGACAGATCCGTTTTAACGGCACAACGTGGGCCCGGTTTGGTGGCGTCACTTTTGACATGAATGCCACAGGGACGTGCCCCGCCCCGTCTCCCCACTCAGCCCCCCTCGGAGGCATCTCTACTCCCTCTCTGCCAGCTCTTCTTTGGGTGATGATGAGATGATGCTTGGATGAATCACTGAACCCAGCGTTGCTAACTCTTCAACTCTCCTGCAGATATTTTCCACGGGTTTGTAAGTCGCTCTGGATAAGAGCGTCTGCTAAATGACTTAAATGTAAATGTAATGGTTGGGTTGGCTGTGCTGCAAATGTGAGGTTCACGAACGTTCATCTACGAAGCACAAAATCATAATTCTCTTGTACTTAAAATCAATAATGAACTCTCTCTTTAAAGTGACTGTAGAGTGTTGGGTGTAGGCTTTGTTTCTGGAGATACCGTAGGGTGTAGGGTGTAGGCTTTGTTTCTAGAGATACAGTAGGGTGTAGGGTGTTGGCTTTTTCTAGAGATACTGTAGGGTGTTGGCTTTGTTCTAGAGATACTATAGGGTGTAGGGTGTAGGCTGTTTCTAGAGATACTGTAGGGTGTAGGGTGTTGGCTGTTTCTAGAGAGACTGTAGGGTGTAGGGTGTAGGCTGTTTCTAGAGATACTGTAGG
>NW_025748233.1:0-38463 GCF_021184085.1 Oncorhynchus gorbuscha | reverse complement strand
ATCATCATCAGGCCGATATCATCATTATCATCATCATCATCATCATCATCATCATCATATCATCATCATCATCATCATCAGGCCTATATCATCATCATCATCATCATCAGGCCTATATCATCATCATCATCATCATCATCATCATCATCATCATCATCATCAGGCCGATATCATCATCATCATCATCATCAGGCCTATATCATCATCATCATCATCATCATCATCATCATCATCATCATCATCATCATCATCATCATCATCATCAGGCCTATATCATCATCATCAGGCCTATATCATCATCATCATCATCATCGGCCTATATCATCATCATCAGGCCTATATCATCATCATCATCATCATCATCATATATCATCATCATCATCATCATCATCATCATCATCATCATCAGGCCTATATCATCATCATCAGGCCTATATCATCATCATATCATCATCAGGCCTATATCATCATCATCATCATCATCATCAGGCCTATATCATCATCATCATCATCAGGCCTATATCATCATCATCATCATCATCAGGCCGATATCATCATCATCATCATCATCATCAGGCCGATATCATCATCATCATCATCATCAGGCCTATATCATCATCATCATTATCATCATCATCAGGCCTATATCATCATCATCAGGCCTATATCATCATTATCATCATCATCAGGCCTATATCATCATCATCATTATCATCATCAGGCCGATATCATCATCATCATTATCATCATCAGGCATCATCATCATCATCATCATCAGGCCTATATCATCATCATCATCATCAGGCATCATCATCATCATCATCATCATCATCATCATCATCAGGCCTATATCATCATCATCATCATCATCAGGCCTATATCATCATCATCATCATCATCATCATCATCAGGCCTATATCATCATCATCATCATCATCATATATCATCATCATCAGGCCTATATCATCATCATCATCATCATCATCATCAGGCCTATATCATCATCATCATCATCAGGCCTATATCATCATCATCATTATCATCATCATCAGGCCTATATCATCATCATCATCATCATCAGGCCGATATCATCATCATCATCATCAGGCCGATATCATCATCATAATTCATGATCCTTTTATTATAAACCTAATATTATTCGTGAAGGTCTTCTTTAAGAAGTGGGGCAGTCCCAGTCCTCTCATAACCTGTAGTTTTTATGTAACCCCCTGGACAACACAGACACAGCAATACTGTATCCTCTCATAACATGTAACCCCCTGGACAACACAGACACAGCAATACTGTATCCTCTCATAACATGTAACCCCCTGGACAACACAGACACAGCAATACTGTATCCTCTCATAACATGTAACCCCCTGGACAACACAGACACAGCAATACTGTATCCTCTCATAACATGTAACCCCCTGGACAACACAGACACAGCAATACTGTATCCTCTCATAACATGTAACCCCCCGGACAACACAGACACAGCAATACTGTATCCTCTCATAACCTGTAGTTTTTATGTGACCCCCTGGACAACACAGACACAGCAATACTGTATCCTCTCATAACCTGTAGTTTTTATGTAACCCCCCTGGACAACACAGACACAGCAATACTGTATCCTCTCATAACATGTGACCCCTGGACAACACAGACACAGCAATACTGTATCCTCTCATAACCTGTAGTTTTTATGTAACCCCCCTGGACAACACAGACACAGCAATACTGTATCCTGCCTATTGCTTTACCTTCAACATATAATAAAACAATTGATTCAAAAACGGATTTACCCCGTACAAATATGTCCATTTGTTATAATCCACATAAGAATTCACACGAGACACGCTGTAGCCTGAACATAGCCTACAAAGGCTACTTGAACTGACGCCCAGTAGACCTGCGGTCTAAAAATAGCCTGCATATTAACTGCACATATTGACCACATTACTGTATCACAGACCTGTACCACATTACTGTACCACAGAGCTGTATCACAGAGCTGTACCACAGAGTTGTACCACAGAGTTGTACCACATTACTGTATCACAGAGCTGTACCACAGAGTTGTACCACAGAGCTGTACCACAGAGTTGTACCACAGAGCTGTATCACAGAGCTGTACCACAGAGCTGTATCACAGAGTTGTACCACATTACTGTACAACAGAGCTGTACCACAGAGTTGTACCACATTACTGTATCACAGAGCTGTACCACAGAGCTGTACCACAGAGTTGTACCACAGAGTTGTACCACATTACTGTACCACAGAGCTGTACCACAGAGTTGTACCACAGAGTTGTACCACATTACTGTACCACAGAGTTGTACCACATTACTGTACCACAGAGTTGTACCACATTACTGTATCACAGAGTTGTACCACATTACTCTACCACAGAGCTGTACCACAGAGTTGTACCACATTACTGTATCACAGAGTTGTACCACATTACTGTACCACAGAGTTGTACCACAGAGTTGTACCACATTACTGTATCACAGAGCTGTACCACAGAGCTGTACCACAGAGCTGTACCACAGAGTTGTACCACATTACTGTACCACAGAGCTGTACCACAGAGTTGTACCACAGAGTTGTACCACATTACTGTACCACAGAGTTGTACCACATTACTGTACCACAGAGTTGTACCACATTACTGTATCACAGAGTTGTACCACATTACTGTACCACAGAGTTGTACTGTACCACAGAGCTGTACCACATTACTGTACCACAGAGCTGTACCACAGAGCTGTACCACAGAGCTGTACCACATTACTGTACCACAGAGTTGTACCACAGAGTTGTACCACAGAGCTGTACCACATTACTGTATCACAGAGCTGTACCACAGAGCTGTACCACAGAGGTGTACCACAGAGCTGTACCACAGAGCTGTACCACATTACTGTATCACAGAGCTGTACCACAGAGCTGTACCACAGAGGTGTACCACAGAGCTGTACCACATTACTGTACCACAGAGCTGTACCACAGAGTTGTACCACAGAGCTGTACCACAGAGCTGTACCGCATTACTGTACCACATTACTGTATCACAGAGCTGTACCACAGAGTTGTACCACAGAGCTGTACCACAGAGTTGTACCACATTACTGTACCACAGAGCTGTACCACATTACTGTACCACATTACTGTACCACAGAGTAACATTCTGTACATATAGTACATGGCACCAATCGTCGTTCACCAACTGGTGCCCAGCCCAAATGGCCTTATAGGACACCATATCAAGTATCAAAACACTACATTAAACAAATGTAATGCCTTTAACAATTAAATGTGTAATTAGCAAACACATGTTCAAATACATAAAGGTACACATACTGTTCAAATACATAAAGGTACACATACTGTTCAAATACATAAAGGTACACATACTGTTCAAATACATAAAGGTACACATACTGTTCAAATACATAAAGGTACACATACTGTTCAAATACATAAAGGTACACATACTGTTCAAATACATAAAGGTACACATACTGTTCAAATACATAAAGGTACACATACTGTTCAAATACATAAAGGTACACATACTGTACAAATACATATAGGTACACATACTGTTCAAATACATATAGGTACACATACTGTTCAAATACATAAAGGTACACATACTGTTCAAATACATATAGGTACACATACTGTTCAAATACATAAAGGTACACATACTGTTCAAATACATATAGGTACACATACTGTTCAAATACATAAAGGTACACATACTGTTCAAATACATAAAGGTACACATACTGTTCAAATACATAAAGGTACACATACTGTTCAAATACATAAAGGTACACATACTGTTCAAATACATAAAGGTACACATACTGTTCAAATACATAAAGGTACACATACTGTACAAATACATAAAGGTACACATACTGTTCAAATACATAAAGGTACACATACTGTTCAAATACATAAAGGTACACATACTGTTCAAATACATATAGGTACACATACTGTTCAAATACATAAAGGTACACATACTGTTCAAATACATAAAGGTACACATACTGTTCAAATACATAAAGGTACACATACTGTTCAAATACATAAAGGTACACATACTGTTCAAATACATAAAGGTACACATACTGTTCAAATACATAAAGGTACACATACTGTTCAAATACATAAAGGTACACATACTGTTCAAATACATAAAGGTACACATACTGTTCAAATACATAAAGGTACACATACTGTTCAAATACATAAAGGTACACATACTGTTCAAATACATAAAGGTACACATACTGTTCTATGTAGGTCATCTATATAGCTGCTGTGGGATCTTGATTAAAGGCTCAATTCAATCAAACAGGTCAGGAAACTCTCGGGTGATTCCAGATTAGCGGCCATTTCAAAGGGAGAGCAATTTCCCCACTTCCACCCGACCACCTGCATACCGCACTGGAACCTTTGATACCCCTTGGTTCTTCTATTCCCTTGGTCCTACCATCCGACTACCAATTGTACCGTCCACCTGTCTGTCTCACACTCTCTCTTCTTGGTAGACCTGTCTGTCTGTCTGTCTGTCTGTCTGTCTGTCTGTCTGTCTGTCTGTCTGTCTGTCTGTCTGTCTGTCTGTCTGTCTGTCTGTCTGTCTGTCTGTCTGTCTGTCTGTCTGTCTGTCTGTCTCTGTCTGTCTCACACTCTCTCCTCTTGGTAGACCTGTCTGTCTGTCTGTCTGTCTGTCTGTCTGTCTGTCTGTCTGTCTGTCTGTCTGTCTGTCTGTCTGTCTGTCTGTCTGTCTGTCTGTCTGTCTGTCTGTCTGTCTGTCTCACACTCTCTCTTATTGGTAGTCCTTTCTGTCTGTCTGTCTCACATTCTCTCCTCTTGGTAGACCTTTCTGTCTGTCTGTCTCACACTCTCTCTTATTGGTAGTCCTTTCTGTCTGTCTGTCTCACATTCTCTCCTCTTGGTAGACCTTTCTGTCTGTCTGTCTCACATTCTCTCCTCTTGGTAGACCTGTATGTCTGTCTCACATTCTCTCCTCTTGGTAAACCTTTCTGTCTGTCTGTCTCACATTCTCTCCTCCTGGTAGACCTGTCTGTCTGTCTGTCTCACATTCTCTCCTCTTGGTAGACCTGTCTGTCTATCTGTCTCACATTCTCTCCTCTTGGTAGACCTGTCTGTCTATCTGTCTCACATTCTCTCCTCTTGGTAGACCTGTCTGTCTGTCTGTCTGTCTCACATTCTCTCCTCTTGGTAGACCTGTCTGTCTGTCTGTCTCATTCTCTCCTCTTGGTAGACCTGTCTGTCTGTCTCACATTCTCTCCTCTTGGTAGACCTGTCTGTCTGTCTCACATTCTCTCCTCTTGGTAGACCTGTCTGTCTGTCTCATTCTCTCCTCTTGGTAGACCTGTCTGTCTGTCTCACATTCTCTCCTCTTGGTAGACCTGTCTGTCTGTCTCACATTCTCTCCTCTTGGTAGACCTGTCTGTCTGTCTGTCTCATTCTCTCCTCTTGGTAGACCTGTCTGTCTGTCTCACATTCTCTCCTCTTGGTAGACCTGTCTGTCTGTCTCACACTCTCTCCTCTTGGTAGACCTGTATGTCTGTCTCACATTCTCTCCTCTTGGTAGACCTGTCTGTCTGACTCACATTCTCTCCTCTTGGTAGACATGTCTGTCTGTCTCACATTCTCTCCTCTTGGTAGACCTGTCTGTCTGTCTCACACTCTCTCCTCTTGGTAGACCTGTATGTCTGTCTCTCTCTTACCATCCACCCATCTGTCTCTCACACACTGTCCTCCTGACAGATGTGTTTTCCATTAATAAAGCTCAGACTGGCCACTGAGTGGTTGGTGGTCCTGAGGGAGGTCATTTGTATGTTGTTCCTGTTCCTCCTCTGGCTCTGGGACCTCTTCGCCAGGGCTCGACAACAACAACACAGCTGCTTGTTGAACTGCTTCTGGAAACTCTTGCTGAGCAGGTAGAGGGCGAAGGGGTTGACACAGGAGTTAGTGAAGGCCAGGATACGGGCTCCCACGGTGAAGATGAAGTGGGCCATGGAGGTGTCCACTTCGGAGTAGTGGTAGGAGCGGTTGAGGTAGATCACGTGACAGGGGAGCCAGCACACGGCGAACAGGCCCACAAACACCAGGACGGTCTTGGCAAGGCGCTTCCTGGACTCTATCTGTGATGTTGTGGAGAGAGAGATGAAGATTAAGAAAATAGAAGAGATGATGAAGAATAAAATAGAAGAGATGAAGAAGGAGACGAAAATAGTAGAGATGATGAGGGAGAAGAACTAGAAGAAAATAGTAGAGATGATGAAGGAGAAGAAAATAGTAGAGATGATGAAGAAGGAGAAGAAAATAGTAGAGATGATTAAGAATAAAATAGTAGAGATGATGAAGGAGAAGAAAATAGTAGAGATGATGAGGGAGAAGAACTAGAAGAAAATAGTAGAGATGATGAAGGAGAAGAAAATAGTAGAGATGATGAGGGAGAAGAACTAGAAGAAAATAGTAGAGATGATGAGGGAGAAGAAAATAGTAGAGATGATGAAGAAGGAGAAGAAAATAGTAGAGATGATGAGGGAGAAGAACTAGAAGAAAATAGTAGAGATGATGAGGGAGAAGAACTAGAAGAAAATTGTAGAGATGATGAAGAAGGAGAAGAAAATAGTAGAGATGATGAAGAAGGAGAAGAAAATAGTAGAGATGATGAGGGAGAAGAACTAGAAGAAAATAGTAGAGATGATGAAGGAGAAGAAAATAGTATAGATGATGAAGGAGAAGAAAATAGTAGAGATGATTAAGAATAAAATAGTAGAGATGATGAAGGAGAAGAAAATAGTAGAGATGATGAGGGAGAAGAACTAGAAGAAAATAGTAGAGATGATGAAGGAGAAGAAAATAGTAGAGATGATTAAGAATATAATAGTAGAGATGATGAAGGAGAAGAAAATAGTAGAGATGATGAAGGAGAAGAAAATAGTAGAGATGATTAAGAATATAATAGTAGAGATGATGAAGGAGAAAAACATAGTAGAGATGATGAGGGAGAAGAACTAGAAGAAAATAGTAGAGATGATGAGGGAGAAGAAAATAGTAGAGATGATGAGGGAGAAGAAAATAGTAGAGATGATGAGGGAGAAGAAAATAGTAGAGATGATTAAGAATATAATAGTAGAGATGATGAAGGAGAAAAAATAGTAGAGATGATGAGGGAGAAGAACAAGAAGAAAACAGTAGAGATGATGAAGGGGAAGAAAATAGTAGAGATGATGAAGGAGAAGAAAATAGTAGAGATGATGAGGGAGAAGAAAATAGTAGAGATGATTAAGAATATAATAGTAGAGATGATGAAGGAGAAAAAATTGTAGAGATGATGAGGGAGAAGAACAAGAAGAAAATAGTAGAGATGATGAAGGAGAAGAAAATAGTAGAGATGATGAAGGAGAAGAAAATAGTAGAGATGATGAAGGAGAAGAAAATAGTAGAGATGATGAGGGAGAAGAACTAGAAGAAAATAGTAGAGATGATGAAGAAGGAGAAGAAAATAGTAGAGATGATGAGGGAGAAGAACAAGAAGAAAATAGTAGAGATGATGAGGGAGAAGAACAAGAAGAAAATAGTAGAGATGATGAAGAAGAGAGACCCACCTGTCTTCTGACGTGCACGTTGCCCTCCACCGGCATATTATAGGCACTCCTGATCAGGCTCCTGGCGATGAACAGGTAATAGACTGATATAACCGACAGAGGAATGACATAGAAGATGAGGAAGGAGGCCATGGAGTGGATCTTGGGATGCAGTTCACCATCGTGGGGATAGGGGGCGCAGGTGATGAAGGTCTCATTGGTGCTGTGGATGCTGAACGAGCGGAGGTCTGAGAAGACAGCCTCGGGGACAGCCAGGGTCATGGAGAAGAGCCAGATCACTGCAGCCCGCAGGACGATCCTCGCCGGGGCGTTGGAGACCTGGATGTCCATGGGCTTCACGATTGCCTTGTACCTGGAGGATGAGGAGGAGGAGGAAGAGGAAGACATGATCTCCTCAACTTAGGCCACCTGTTCAGAAGTATGTGTGATGTATGATTCTTGATCTCTGCTTGCCTTATACAGATGTCTTGCTGGTACTTGGGTTGTGTCCTGAATGGCAAACTATTCCCTATGTGGAGCAATGCAATATAAAGGCACCCTATTCCCTATGTGGAACAAGAGAATATAAAGGCACCCTATTCCCTATGTGGAGCAATGCAATATAAAGGCACCCTATTCCCTATGTGGAGCAATGCAATATAAAGGCACCCTATTCCCTATGTGGAACAAGGCAATATAAAGGCACCCTATTCCTATGTGGAGTAATGCAATATAAAGGCACCCTATTCCCTATGTGGAGCAATGCAATATAAAGGCACCCTATTCCCTATGTGGAGCAAGGCAATATAAAGGCACCCTATTCCCTATGTGGAGCAAGGCAATATAAAGGCACCCTATTCCCTATGTGGAGCAATGCAATATAAAGGCACCCTATTCCCTATGTGGAGCAAGGCAATATAAAGGCACCCTATTCCCTATGTGGAGCAATGCAATATAAAGGCACCCTATTCCCTATGTGGAGCAAGACAATATAAAGGCACCCTATTCTCTATGTGGAGCAATGCAATATAAAGGCACCCTATTCCCTATGTGGAGCAATGCAATATAAAGGCACCCTATTCCCTATGTGGAGCAATGCAATATAAAGGCACCCTATTCCCTATGTGGAGCAATGCAATATAAAGGCACCCTATTCCCTATGTGGAGCAATGCAATATAAAGGCACCCTATTCCCTATGTGGAACAAGGCAATATAAAGGCACCCTATTCCCTATGTGGAGCAATGCAATATAAAGGCACCCTATTCCCTATGTGGAGCAATGCAATATAAAGGCACCCTATTCCCTATGTGGAGCAATGCAATATAAAGGCACCCTATTCCCTATGTGGAGCAATGCAATATAAAGGCACCCTATTCCCTATGTGGAGCAATGCAATATAAAGGCACCCTATTCCCTATGTGGAGCAATGCAATATAAAGGCACCCTATTCCCTATGTGGAGCAATGCAATATAAAGGCACCCTATTCCCTATGTGGAACAAGGCAATATAAAGGCACCCTATTCCCTATGTGGAGCAATGCAATATAAAGGCACCCTATTCCTATGTGGAGCAATGCAATATAAAGGCACCCTATTCCTATGCGGAACAAGGCAATATAAAGGCACCCTATTCCCTATGTGGAGCAATGCAATATAAAGGCACCCTATTCCCTATGTGGAGCAATGCAATATAAAGGCACCCTATTCCTATGTGGAGCAATGCAATATAAAGGCACCCTATTCCCTATGTGGAGCACATGCAATATAAAGGCACCCTATTCCCTATGTGGAGCAATGCAATATAAAGGCACCCTATTCCCTATGTGGAGCAATGCAATATAAAGGCACCCTATTCCCTATGTGGAACAAGGCAATATAAAGGCACCCTATTCCCTATGTGGAGCAATGCAATATAAAGGCACCCTATTCCCTATGCGGAACAAGACAATATAAAGGCACCCTATTCCCTATGTGGAGCAATGCAATATAAAGGCACCCTATTCCCTATGTGGAGCAATGCAATATAAAGGCACCCTATTCCCTATGTGGAACAAGGCAATATAAAGGCACCCTATTCCCTATGTGGAGCAAGGCAATATAAAGGCACCCTATTCCCTATGTGGAACAAGGCAATATAAAGGCACCCTATTCCCTATGTGGAACAAGGCAATATAAAGGCACCCTATTCCTATGTGGAACAAGGCAATATAAAGGCACCCTATTCCCTATGTGGAACAAGGCAATATAAAGGCACCCTATTCCCTATGTGGAACAAGGCAATATAAAGGCACCCTATTCCCTATGTGGAGCAAGGCAATATAAAGGCACCCTATTCCCTATGTGGAGCAATGCAATATAAAGGCACCCTATTCCTATGTGGAGCAATGCAATATAAAGGCACCCTATTCCCTATGTGGAACAAGGCAATATAAAGGCACCCTATTCCCTATGTGGAGCAAGGCAATATAAAGGCACCCTATTCCCTATGTGGAACAAGGCAATATAAAGGCACCCTATTCCCTATGTGGAACAAGGCAATATAAAGGCACCCTATTCCCTATGTGGAACAAGGCAATATAAAGGCACCCTATTCCTATGTGGAACAAGGCAATATAAAGGCACCCTATTCCCTATGTGGAACAAGGCAATATAAAGGCACCCTATTCCCTATGTGGAGCAAGGCAATATAAAGGCACCCTATTCCTATGTGGAGCAATGCAATATAAAGGCACCCTATTCCTATGTGGAACAAGGCAATATAAAGGCACCCTATTCCCTATGTGGAGCAAGGCAATATAAAGGCACCCTATTCCCTATGTGGAACAAGGCAATATAAAGGCACCCTATTCCCTATGTGGAACAAGGCAATATAAAGGCACCCTATTCCTATGTGGAACAAGGCAATATAAAGGCACCCTATTCCCTATGTGGAACAAGGCAATATAAAGGCACCCTATTCCCTATGTGGAACAAGGCAATATAAAGGCACCCTATTCCCTATGTGGAGCAAGGCAATATAAAGGCACCCTATTCCCTATGTGGAGCAAGGCAATATAAAGGCACCCTATTCCCTATGTGGAGCAAGGCAATATAAAGGCACCCTATTCCCTATGTGGAGCAAGGCAATATAAAGGCACCCTATTCCCTATGTGGAACAAGGCAATATAAAGGCACCCTATTCCCTATGTGGAACAAGGCAATATAAAGGGAACAAGGTGCCCGTCGGGACACAGACAGTTTTCCTCTAACCAGGTGCTATCCTTCAAAACCTGATTGTTCTCCAATCAACTCTACATTCTCCTGTTTCTCATGTTTTATTCATATTTCAATCCCCTCGGTTCCTTTTACTGTTTGGTAAAGAGCGTCATGTCTGCTACCTGAATGAATATGTTCTATTGACGTCAGACGGGACCATAACATGTTGATTGTGCATCAATATTCAATTCCTTCTATTCAATTCCTTCTATTCTATTCATTCTATTCTATTCATTCTATTATATTCTATTCCTTCTATTCTATTCCTTCTATTATATTATATTCCTTCTATACTATTCCTTCTATTCTATTCATTCTATTCTATTCCTTCTATTCTATTCATTCTATTCTATTCATTCTATTATATTCTATTCATTCTATTCTATTCATTCTATTATATTCTATTCCTTCTATTCTATTCCTTCTATTATATTCTATTCCTTCTATACTATTCCTTCTTTTCTATTCCTTCTATTCTATTCCTTCTATTCTATTCATTCTATTCTATTCATTCTATTATATTCTATTCATTCTATTCTATTCATTCTATTATATTCTATTCCTTCTATACTATTCCTTCTATTCTATTCATTCTATTCAATTCCTTCTTTTCTATTCCTTCTATTCTATTCCTTCTATTCTATTCATTCTATTCTATTCATTCTATTATATTCTATTCCTTCTATTCTATTCCTTCTATTCTATTCCTTCTATTCTATTCATTCTATTCTATTCATTCTATTATATTCTATTCCTTCTATTCTATTCCTTCTATTCTATTCCTTCTATTCTATTCCTTCTATTCTATTCTTTCTATACTATTCCTTCTATTCTATTCCTTCTATTCTATTCCTTCTATACTATTCCTTCTATTCTATTCCTTCTATACTATTCCTTCTATTCTATTCCTTCTATACTATTCCTTCTATTCTATTCCTTCTATTCTATTCCTTCTATACTATTCCTTCTATTCTATTCCTTCTATACTATTCCTTCTATTCTATTCCTTCTATTCTATTCCTTCTATTATATTCCTTCTATACTATTCCTTCTATTCTATTCATTCTATACTATTCCTTCTATTCTATTCATTCTATACTATTCATTCTATACTATTCATTCTATACTATTCATTATATTCTATTCATTCTATACTATTCATTATATTCTATTCATTCTATACTATTCATTATATTCTATTCATTCTATACCATTCATTATATTCTATTCATTCTATACTATTCATTCTATACTATTCATTATATTCTATTCATTCTATACTATTCATTATATTCTATTCATTCTATACCATTCATTATATTCTATTCATTATATTCTATTCATTCTATACCATTCATTATATTCTATTCATTCTATACTATTCATTATATTCTATTCATTCTATACCATTCATTATATTCTATTCATTATATTCTATTCATTCTATACCATTCATTATATTCTATTCATCCATACTACTGAAAGCCTTTGAATACAACAACTGTCTGTTGCTAACAAATACAGGAATGTGTGATAACTCCAATTCACTTGAATGGAAAGCCACTCCGGGAAATATTCAAATAGGGTATAATAAATTCTTAAGTTGAGTGAATGTTCAATTCAGCTTGATAATGTATATTGGTTGAGCTAAATGTTCAAATGTTGAGCTAAGTCACAATCCTATTGCAGCTTACAATTGTACGTTGAATCAACATATACGTATATATATATATATATATATATATATATATATATATATACATATACAGTATATATATATATATATATATATACACACATACAGTGTAGTGGGCAGCCAACATTTTATGGTATTCAGACGACCTTGACTTTTCCACATTTTGTTACATTACAGCCTACCCCATAATTCACAATACCCCATAAAATGGATTGAATAATGTTTTCCTTCATCACCATCACAATACCCCATAATGACACAATACATCATGACCATCATGACATCACACATCACAATACCCCATCATGACATCACAATACCCCATCATGACATCACAATACCCCCCCATAATGACATCACAATACCCCATAATGACATCACAATAATGACATCACCCACATAATGACATCACAATACCCCATAATGACATCACAATACCCCATAATGACATCACAATACCCCATAATGACATCACAATACCCCATAAAGACATCACAATACCCCATAATGACATCACAATACCCCCTAACGAAAGAGTGAAAACAGGTTTTTAGAAATATTTGCAAAAATGTGTAAAAAACAAAACACAAAAAAAATTAAATATCTTATTTGCATAACTATTTATACCCTTTTCTATGAGACTATAAATTGATCTGTTTCCATTCATCATCCTTGAGATGTTTCTACAACTTGATTGGAGTCCACATGTGGTAAATTCAATTGTTTGGACATGATTTGGAAAGGTACAAACCTGTTTATATAAAGGTCTCACAGATGCCAGTGCATGTCAGAGAAATAACCAAGCCATGATGTCGAATGAATTGTTGGTAGAGCTCCGAGACAGGATTGTGTCGAGGCACAGCTCTGGGGAAGGGCACCAAAACATTTCTGCAGCATTGAAGGTCCCCGAGAACACAGTGCCCTCCATCATTCTTAAATGGAAGAAGTTTGTAACCACCTAGACTCTTCCTACAGCTGGCCACCCGGCCAAACTGAGCAATCAGGGAGAAGGGCCTTGGTCAGGGAGGTGACAAAAAACCCGGTGGTCACTCTGACAGAGCTCCAGAGTTCTTCTGTGGGCGAACATTCCAGAAGGACAACCATCTCGCAACATTCCACCAATTAGGCCTTTAAGGAGGAGTGGCCAGACGGAAGCCACTCCTCAGTATACACTCAGATCATGAGAAACTAGATTCTCTGGTCTGATGAAACCAAGTTTCAACTATTTGGCCTGAATGCCAAGAGTCTGGAGGAAATCAGGCTCCATCCCTACAGTGAAGCATAGTGGTGGCAGCATCTTGTTATGGCGATATTTTTCAGCGGCAGGGACTGGGAGACTGGTCAGGATCGAGGGAAAGATGAACGGAGCAAAGTACAGAGAGATCCTTCATGAGGAAATCTGCTTCAGAGCGCTCAGGACCTCAGACTGGGGCGAAGGTTTTACCTTCCAACAGGACAACGACCCTAAGCACACAGCCAAGACAATGCAGGAGTGGCTTCAGGACAAGTCTCTGATTGTCCTTCAGAGGCCCTGCCAGAGCCCGGACTTGAACTCTATTGAACATCCGTGGAGAAACCTGAAAATATCTGTGCAGCAACGCTTCCCATCCAACCTGACAGAGCTTGAGAGAAGAATGGGAGAAACTCCCCAAATACAGTTGTGCCAAGCTCGGAGTGTCATACCCAAGAAGACTGGAGGCTGTAATCGCTGACAAAAGGTGCTTCAACAAAGTACTGAGTAAAACGTCTGAATACTTGAGTAAATGTGATATTCCCATTTTTATTTGCAATATATTTGCCAAATTAAAAAATACAAATTGCTGTGTCATTATGTGACATTGTAATTTCCACTTAAAAATGTCAGACTTGATTTGCCCTAACGAATAAATGTATCAACCCACAACAGCGTCCATTCATTATAATCCACATAATTGACATTTCCAGCAGGGTTATTTTCCTTCTGTGAGAAGTCGAGTCCAATTAAAAAGCGCATCTGTAGCAAAATGTTTAGTCATGTTTTTATTTTCTTCCTGCTCTTATTCATCTATAGTTTGGAAAACGACACTCCTCTGTGTACCTTTGTATCACTTCTGTTGAAACGTACTTTGAACAGGGGATTTGAAATGGAAATCGCTGAAATAGGGTTTCTAACTCAACCCCTCAGTGATAATGCTCCTGAAAGCAGTATCACCCTTCTCTGTTCTCTGACAGGCAACATCACCTGTTTCATTTTCACATCAAATCTACAGAGAATGTTCTTGAAAATCCTCTGGCAACACTGTGTGTGTTTTAAAGGTGAAGTTTCTCACCACTGTACAGTATGTTATAACAGTCTGTCTGTGGCCAGGTGAAGTTTCTCACCACTCTACAGTATGATATAACAGTCTGTCTGTGGCCAGGTGAAGTTTCTCACCACTGTACAGTATGATATAACAGTCTGTCTGTGGCCAGGTGAAGTTTCTCATCAGTGTACAGTATGTCTGTGGCCAGGTAAAGTTTCTCACCACTCTACAGTATGATATAACAGTCTGTCTGTGGCCAGGTGAAGTTTCTCATCAGTGTACAGTATGTCTGTGGCCAGGTGAACTGTTTCTCACAGTATGTTATAACAGTCTGTCTGTGGCCAGGTGAAGTTTCTCATCAGTGTACAGTCTGTCTGTGGCCAGGTGAAGTTTCTCATCAGTGTACAGTATGTTATAACAGTCTGTCTGTGGCCAGGTGAAGTTTCTCATCAGTGTACAGTATGATATAACAGTCTGTCTGTGGCCAGGTGAAGTTTCTCATCAGTGTACAGTATGTCTGTGGCCAAGTGAAGTTTCTCATCAGTGTACAGTATGTTATAACAGTCTGTCTGTGGCCAGGTGAAGTTTCCCACCACTCTACAGTATGATATAACAGTCCGTGTATCCCAAATAACACCCTGTTCCCTATAGAGTACTTCTCTTGACCAGAGCTCTATGGGGACTCTCACAGGCATGGATTAACACATACTGTGCACACACACACACCCCCGACCGCATACACACACCCCAACCACACACACCCCCCCGACCGCATACACACACCCCAACCACACACACCCCCCCGACCGCATACACACACCCCCAACCACACACACCCCCCCCGACCGCATACACCCCCCCCCCCGAACCACACACACCCCCCCCCCTCCGACCACACACACCCACACCGATCACCCCCCCTCCGACCACACAAACACCCCGACCACACACACCCACACCGATCACCCCCCTGACCACACCCACCCACACCGACACCCCCCCCCCGACCACACAAACACCCCGACCACATACTGTGCACACACACTGGAGGCCTGCAGCTCCTCCTCCTACATAACATTACATTGATGACTCCTTCTGGAAGTTCCCTTTGAAGAGGCTGTTCCAGATAATATTGGATCAGCAAATGATAAATGTCAATATCTAATTACCTTTGGATCAAAGGGAGACTTTGCTCTGGTCTTTAACAGGGGATTCAACACTAATTAAACAGCATCTTCAGAAACGGTACAGGGCCTCATCCAGCCATCTTTATCCAGCCAGACCTATTCATTAACTCTCCAGGTCCTTGTAGGATCCATTCAGCCCTCCGGAGGAGAGCCTGGACCAAAACAACAACGAAGGAGAACTGATGTTCATTTATGTGGAACACTGAAGTTATGACTTCAGGCTTTTTTTACCCTTCTGAGTTTTTCCTGCACTCAATCTACAATCACTCACTCTGTCTTCACCCTCTCTTCTCACCTGCTCTCTCCCCGTCTCCCCCCTGGGCAGGGAGGAGGAATCATTCCCAGGACCTGGCAGTGGGGAGTGATGGATGGGTGAGACTAAGTCCTTACGGACCCTGGATCAATGATCACCCCACCAGACTCCCTCTAACACCCCTCCCAACCCTCTGACCAATCATAATCACTCCAGCCAATGAATGAGGAAGATCCATCTGGTTGAAACACTGAAACATTTAGAATCCCGCAGAACATTTAGAATGATACGGAAAATTTAGAGCCCTATGGAACATTTAGAACACTACAGGACATTTAGAACACTGCAGAACATTTAGAACCCTATGGAACATTTAGAATACGAAGGAACATTTACAACCCTACAGAACATTTAGAATACTGCAGAACATTTAGAATACTACAGAACATTTAGAACTCTCTGGACAATGGCATTCCATTTAATCTTCAGTTCCACTCCTAGACCCAGAGGGTATAGAGTCAGTGAGCGTAATAACAGATACCTATACCATAGCCACACCCCTCAGTTACAGTAAAACATCTCCATCCCACATTTTATTCCTTCCATTATTTGTAAATAAGACACTCTTACTTCCAGAAAAATCCTTGGCTTTAAGTGCCAAAGAAAAATGTTCCGAGTGGAAATATTTGTCCCCCTTGTGAACCAGTCCACATTGATTAGACTAAGAGGTATTCCAGGGAGAGGAATTGGTGGCTACCTAATGGGGTAAATGTCTCTGCAACTAAGTGCTGTTTATCGTCGCCCGGGAGAAAGCCATTTCCATCTAAAGTTAATTGCCTGCATATTTTCCCCACTCTGATCTCATTTTCATTCCTTATGGCCAGACTAACACACACACACACACACACACACACACACACACACACACACACACACACACACACACACACACACACACACACACACACACACACACACACACACACACACACACACACACACACACACACACACACACACACACACACACACACACACACACACACACACACACTCAGTCATTACAACTAAGTAACCAAACATGAAGGCTCCGGCGACAAACTTGTTTTGAAAGGCAAATTAGATTTTAATTACTCCTTCAGCTGCCATTCAAATATAAAGTTACGGCTTCATTTAAGAATAATTTGAATAATAATGAATAAAAAAAAATAAAAAAAACTAGGCCACAGTGACCGGATACAAAATACCAAATATATTAATATTAACGATCAACATCTGTTGGTCCAGGTGGCTAGATGACATAAAGGAGAACGTGGAGGAACACAGTAGGTGGTGAAGAAGCATCTATTGTAATATCACAAGCACCTGCAGAAGGCCACCTTTTAGAGACTGGTGTAAGAATGGAGCCACACTAAGAGGAAAATGACACTTCAATAATGGCCGCCATTTATCATTGAATGTCCATTATTTTCTGGGTCAAAAAAAAAAACACAGCTGTGTGTCGAATCACAGGTAGTCGGCAGGTGACAACTAGGCCAGTGGCTACAGGACAGTGACGGCGTTGTCACAACCTCACTTAATATAGGTTAGGTACAGAGAGGACACACAACACCCAACCTCACTTAATATAGGTTAGGAACAGAGAGGACACACAACACCCAACCTCACTTAATATAGGTTAGGTACAGAGAGGACATACAACACCCAACCTCACTTAATATAGGTTAGGTACAGAGAGGACACACAACACCCAACCTCACTTAATATAGGTTAGGTACAGAGAGGACACACAACACCCAACCTCACTTAATATAGGTTAGGTACAGAGAGGACACACAACACCCAACCTCACTTAATATAGGTTAGGTACAGAGAGGACACACAACACCCAACCTCACTTAATATAGGTTAGGAACAGAGAGGACATAAAACACCCAACCTCACTTAATATAGGTTAGGTACAGAGAGGACACACAACACCCAACCTCACTTAATATAGGTTAGGTACAGAGAGGATGTACAACACCCAACCTCACTTAATATAGGTTAGGTACAGAGAGGACACACAACACCCAACCTCACTTAATATAGGTTAGGTACAGAGAGGACATAAAACACCCAACCTCACTTAATATAGGTTAGGTACAGAGAGGACATAAAACACCCAACCTCACTTAATAAAGGTTAGGTACAGAGAGGACACACAACACCCAACCTCACTTAATATAGGTTAGGTACAGAGAGGACACACAACACCCAACCTCACTTAATATAGGTTAGGTACAGAGAGGATGTACAACACCCAACCTCACTTAATATAGGTTAGGTACCCAACCTCACTTAATATAGGTTAGGTACAGAGAGGACATACAACACCCAACCTCACTTAATATAGGTTAGGTACAGAGAGGACACACAACACCCAACCTCACTTAATATAGGTTAGGTACAGAGAGGACGTACAACACCCAACCTCACTTAATATAGGTTAGGAACAGAGAGGACACACAACACCCAACCTCACTTAATATAGGTTAGGTACAGAGGACACACAACACCCAACCTCAGGTTACAGAGAGGACACACAACACCCAACCTCACTTAATATAGGTTAGGTACAGAGAGGACACACAACACCCAACCTCACTTAATATAGGTTAGGTACAGAGAGGACATACAACACCCAACCTCACTTAATATAGGTTAGGAACACCCAACCTCACTTAATATAGGTTAGGAACAGAGAGGACATACAACACCCAACCTCACTTAATATAGGTTAGGTACAGAGAGGACACACAACACCCAACCTCACTTAATATAGGTTAGGAACAGAGAGGACATAAAACACCCAACCTCACTTAATATAGGTTAGGAACAGAGAGGACACACAACACCCAACCTCACTTAATATAGGTTAGGTACAGAGAGGACACACAACACCCAACCTCACTTAATATAGGTTAGGTACAGAGAGGACACACAACACCCAACCTCACTTAATATAGGTTAGGTACAGAGAGGACATAAAACACCCAACCTCACTTAATATAGGTTAGGTACAGAGAGGACATACAACACCCAACCTCACTTAATATAGGTTAGGTACAGAGAGGACACACAACACCCAACCTCACTAAATATAGGTTAGGTACAGAGAGGACATACAACACCCAACCTCACTTAATATAGGTTAGGTACAGAGAGGACACACAACACCCAACCTCACTTAATGTAGGTTAGGTACAGAGAGGACACACAACACCCAACCTCACTTAATATAGGTTAGGTACAGAGAGGACACACAACATTCAACCTCACTTAATATAGGTTAGGTACAGAGAGGACACACAACACCCAACCTCACTTAATATAGGTTAGGTACAGAGAGGACACACAACACCCAACCTCACTTAATATAGGTTAGGTACAGAGAGGACACACAACACCCAACCTCACTTAATATAGGTTAGGTACAGAGAGGACACACAACACCCAACCTCACTTAATATAGGTTAGGTACAGAGAGGACACACAACACCCAACCTCACTTAATATAGGTTAGGTACAGAGAGGACAGGTACAACACACAACACCCAACCTCACTTAATATAGGTTAGGTACAGAGAGGACATAAAACACCCAACCTCACTTAATATAGGTTAGGTACAGAGAGGACACACAACACCCAACCTCACTTAATATAGGTTAGGTACAGAGAGGACACACAACACCCAACCTCACTTAATATAGGTTAGGAACAGAGAGGACACACAACACCCAACCTCACTTAATATAGGTTAGGTACAGAGAGGACACACAACACCCAACCTCACTTAATATAGGTTAGGAACAGAGAGGACATAAAACACCCAACCTCACTTAATATAGGTTAGGAACAGAGAGGACACACAACACCCAACCTCACTTAATATAGGTTAGGAACAGAGAGGACACACAACACCCAACCTCACTTAATATAGGTTAGGTACAGAGAGGACATACAACACCCAACCTCACTTAATATAGGTTAGGTACAGAGAGGACATACAACACCCAACCTCACTTAATATAGGTTAGGAACAGAGAGGACACACAACACCCAACCTCACTTAATATAGGTTAGGTACAGAGAGGACATACAACACCCAACCTCACTTAATATAGGTTAGGAACAGAGAGGACACACAACACCCAACCTCACTTAATATAGGTTAGGTACAGAGAGGACATACAACACCCAACCTCACTTAATATAGGTTAGGAACAGAGAGGACATAAAACACCCAACCTCACTTAATATAGGTTAGGTACAGAGAGGACATACAACACCCAACCTCACTTAATATAGGTTAGGTACAGAGAGGATGTACAGAGAACAGAGACATAAAACACCCAACCTCACTTAATATAGGTTAGGAACAGAGAGGACACACAACACCCAACCTCACTTAATATAGGTTAGGAACAGAGAGGACACACAACACCCAACCTCACTTAATATAGGTTAGGTACAGAGAGGACATACAACACCCAACCTCACTTAATATAGGTTAGGTACAGAGAGGACATACAACACCCAACCTCACTTAATATAGGTTAGGAACAGAGAGGACACACAACACCCAACCTCACTTAATATAGGTTAGGTACAGAGAGGACATACAACACCCAACCTCACTTAATATAGGTTAGGAACAGAGAGGACACACAACACCCAACCTCACTTAATATAGGTTAGGTACAGAGAGGACATACAACACCCAACCTCACTTAATATAGGTTAGGAACAGAGAGGACATAAAACACCCAACCTCACTTAATATAGGTTAGGTACAGAGAGGACATACAACACCCAACCTCACTTAATATAGGTTAGGTACAGAGAGGATGTACAACACCCAACCTCACTTAATATAGGTTAGGAACAGAGAGGACATAAAACACCCAACCTCACTTAATATAGGTTAGGTACAGAGAGGACACACAACACCCAACCTCACTTAATATAGGTTAGGAACAGAGAGGACACACAACACCCAACCTCACTTAATATAGGTTAGGAACACCCAACCTCACTTAATATAGGTTAGGAACACCCAACCTCACTTAATATAGGTTAGGTACAGAGAGGACATACAACACCCAACCTCACTTAATATAGGTTAGGAACAGAGAGGACACACAACACCCAACCTCACTTAATATAGGTTAGGTACAGAGAGGACATACAACACCCAACCTCACTTAATATAGGTTAGGAACAGAGAGGACACACAACACCCAACCTCACTTAATATAGGTTAGGTACAGAGAGGACATACAACACCCAACCTCACTTAATATAGGTTAGGAACAGAGAGGACATAAAACACCCAACCTCACTTAATATAGGTTAGGTACAGAGAGGACATACAACACCCAACCTCACTTAATATAGGTTAGGTACAGAGAGGATGTACAACACCCAACCTCACTTAATATAGGTTAGGAACAGAGAGGACATAAAACACCCAACCTCACTTAATATAGGTTAGGTACAGAGAGGACACACAACACCCAACCTCACTTAATATAGGTTAGGAACAGAGAGGACACACAACACCCAACCTCACTTAATATAGGTTAGGAACACCCAACCTCACTTAATATAGGTTAGGAACACCCAACCTCACTTAATATAGGTTAGGAACACCCAACCTCACTTAATATAGGTTAGGAACACCCAACCTCACTTAATATAGGTTAGGAACACCCAACCTCACTTAATATAGGTTAGGAACACCCAACCTCACTTAATATAGGTTAGGAACACCCAACCTCACTTAATATAGGTTAGGAACAGAGAGGACATACAACACCCAACTGGGTAACACTTTATTTTAAGGGTCCATTATGAACCAATCGGGAGCCATTTATAATGTAGGTGTTCAACATTTATTAATCATTACTCCCACATTAATAAACCATTTAAGTGATCATTAGTAAAGTATTTTTTGCAGCACAATTGGCCTAGCGTCGTCCGGGTTAGGGAGGGTTTTGCCGGTAGGGATGTCCTTGTCTCATCGCGCACCAGCGACTCCTGTGGCGGGCCTGGCTCAGTGCGCGCTAACCAAGGTTGCCAGGTGCACGGTGTTTCCTCCGACACATTGGTGCGGCTGGCTTCCGGGTTGGATGTGCGCTGTGTTAAGAAGCAGTGCGTCTTGGTTGGGTTGTGTATCGGAGGACGCATGACTTTCAACCTTCGTCTCTCCCTAATCACAAGGCTACCCTGCCTCTAACCACTAGGCTACCTGTCTCTAACCACTAGGCTACCCTTCCTCTAACCACTAGGCTACCCTGCCTCTAACCACTAGGCTACCTGCCTCTAACCACTAGGCTACCCTGCCTCTAACCACTAGGCTACCTGCCTCTAACCACTAGGCTACCTGCCTCTAACCACTAGGCTACCTGCCTCTAACCACTAGGCTACCTGCCTCTAACCACTAGGCTACCCTGCCTCTAACCACTCGGCTACCCTGCCTCTAACCACTAGGCTACCTGCCTCTAACCACTAGGCTACCTGCCTCTAACCACTAGGCTACCCTGCCTCTAACCACTAGGCTACCTGCCTCTAACCACTAGGCTACCCTGCCTCTAACCACTAGGCTACCCTGCCTCTAACCACTAGGCTACCCTGCCACGCCTTTACTTTAGATGTGTGTGTATTGTTGTGAAATGGTTAGATATTACTGCACTGTTAGAGCTAGAAACACATGTATGTCGCTACAACCGCAATAACATCTGGTTATTAACACGTCTATGTGACAAATACAATTTGATTTGATTAAATAACACCACAGTCCATGTTAGGTTCTACTGTGTGGTTTGTAACAGTGTCTGTGTTTCTCCTACCACCCTCTCCCAGTCCTTCACTGTGTTAGCCCACTGAGCTAAAGGCAAGGCCTTAGAGTGGGAGGTAATGCAAGACATCAGGAAGCAGGTTTTTGACCGTGAAGATGATTCACAGAAGAAAAAAACTACACACCCTTTCCCAGTCCTTCACTGAGGCCTAACTCTGGGGTTTAGGCTGGGTATTCCCTCACTGAGGCCTAACTCTGGGGTTTAGGCTGCGTACCACTGAGGCCTAACTCTGGTGTTTAGGCTGGGTATTCCACTGAGGCCTAACTCTGGGGTTTAGGCTGCCACTGAGGCCTAACTTTTTAGATGGGTATTGTTGTGAAATGGGGTTTAGGCTGGGTATTCCCTCACTGAGGCCTAACTCTGGGGTTTAGGCTGGGTATTCCCTCACTGAGGCCTAACTCTGGTGTTTAGGCTGGGTATTCCCTCACTGAGGCCTAACTCTGGGGTTTAGGCTGGGTATTCCCTCACTGAGGCCTAACTCTGGGGTTTAGGCTGGGTATTCCCTCACTGAGGCCTAACTCTGGGGTTTAGGCTGGGTATTCCTCACTGAGGCCTAACTCTGGGGTTTAGGCTGGGTATTCCTCACAGGCCTAACTCTGGGGTTTAGGCTGGGTATTCCCTCAAGGCCTAACTTTGGGGTTTAGATTATTCCCTCACTGAGGCCTAACTCTGGGGTTTAGGCTAATTCCCCACAGTCCATGTTTAGGCTTCCTCACTGAGGCCTAACTCTTCTGGGTTTAGGCTGGGTACCCTAACTCTGGGGTTTAGGCCCCTCACTGAGGCCTAACACTGGGGTTTAGGCTGGGTATTCCTCACTGAGGCCTAACTCTGGTGTTTAGGCTGGGTATTCCCTCACTGAGGCCTAACTCTGGTGTTTAGGCTGGGTATTCACTGAGGCCTAACTCTGGGGTTTAGGCTGGGTATTCCCTCACTGAGGCCTAACTCTGGGGTTTAGGCATTCCTCACTGAGGCCTAACTCTGGGGTTTAGGCTGGGTATTCCTCACTGAGGCCTAACTCTGGGGTTTAGGCTGGGTATTCCTCACTGAGGCCTAACTCTGGGTTTAGGCTGGGTATTCCTGAGGCCTAACTCTTCTGGGTTTACTGAGAGGCCTAACTCTGGGGTTTAGGCTGGGTATTCCCTCACTGAGGCCTAACTCTGGGGTTTAGGCTGGGTATTCCCTCACTGAGGCCTAACTCTGGGGTTTAGGCTGGGTATTCCCTCACTGAGGCCTAACTCTGGTGTTTAGGCTGGGTATTCCCTCACTGAGGCCTAACTCTGGGGTTTAGGCTGGGTATTCCCTCACTGAGGCCTAACTCTGGGGTTTAGGCTGGGTATTCCCTCACTGAGGCCTAACTCTGGGGTTTAGGCTGGGTATTCCCTCACTGAGGCCTAACTCTTCTGGGTTTAGGCTGGGTATTCCCTCACTGAGGCCTAACTCTGGGGTTTAGGCTGGGTATTCCCTCACTGAGGCCTAACTCTGGGGTTTAGGCTGGGTATTCCCTCACTGAGGCCTAACTCTGGGGTTTAGGCTGGGTATCTGTCAGCCAGGCGTTATTCTAATAATAATAATAATAATAATAATAATATATGCCATTTAGCAGACGCTTTTATCCAAAGCGACTTACAGTCATGTGTGCATACATTCTACGTATGGGTGGTCCTGGGAATTGAACCCACTACCCTGGCGTTACAAGCGCCATGCTCTACCAACTGAGCTACAGAAGGACCTCCTAGCCACACATGTTATTGACATGGAGGATATTACATTGGCCATTGGCCTCTGTACAGGCTGCAAGCCCTGGTGTTGCTAAGGATAACAGCCCTGGTGTTGCTGGTGATAACAGCCCTGGTGTTGCTAGTGATAACAGCCCTGGTGTTACTGGTGATAACAGCCCTGGTGTTGCTAGTGATAAGAGCCCTGGTGTTGCTGGTACTAACAGCCCTGGTGTTGCTAGTGATAACAGCCCTGGTGTTGCTAGTGATAACAGCCCTGGTGTTGCTGGTGATAACAGCCCTGGTGTTGCTAGTGATAACAGCCCTGGTGTTGCTGGTGATAACAGCCCTGGTGTTGCTAGTGATAACAGCCCTGGTGTTGCTTGTGACAACAGGTCCACCACCGCACAGACACATAAAAGCAATGATGGATCACGTCATCACAATCTCTCAGCCCTTTGCAGTTCCTAGATGATGTATGAGGTAGCAATATGAAGAGAGAGAGAGAGATAGATCAAAAGAGAGAGATGGAGTGTGTCTGTTACTGCCCAGCAGTAGGGAGACAGATGGAGTGTGGTGTAGTAGTTCAGAATAATGGAGCAGGGTGTAGTAGTTCAGAATAATGGAGCAGGGTGTAGTAGTTCAGAATAATGGAGTGTGGTGTAGTAGTTCAGAATAATGGAGCGTGGTGTAGTAGTTCAGAATAATGGAGCGTGGTGTAGTAGTTCAGAATAATGGAGCAGGGTGTTGTAGTTCAGAATAATGGAGCGTGGTGCTGTAGTTCAGGATAATGGAGCGTGGTGTAGTAGTTTAGAATAATGGAGCAGGGTGTTGTAGTTCAGAATAATGGAGTGTGGTGTAGTAGTTCAGAATAATGGAGCGTGGTGTTGTAGTTTAGAATAATGGAGCGTGATGTTGTAGTTTAGAAATAATGGAGCGTGAGGTTGTAGTTTAGAAATAATGGAGCGTGGTGTTGTAGTAGTTCAGAATAATGGAGCGTGATGTTGTAGTTTAGAAATAATGGAGCGTGGTGTTGTAGTAGTTCAGAATAATGGAGCAGGGTGTTGTAGTTTAGAATAATGGAGCGTGGTGTTGTAGTAGTTCAGAATAATGGAGCAGGGTGTTGTAGTTTAGAATAATGGAGCGTGATGTTGTAGTAGTTCAGAATAATGGAGCAGGGTGTTGTAGTTTAGAATAATGGAGCGTGGTGTTGTAGTAGTTCAGAATAATGGAGCAGGGTGTTGTAGTTTAGAATAATGGAGCGTGGTGTTGTAGTAGTTCAGAATAATGGAGCAGGGTGTTGTAGTTTAGAATAATGGAGCGTGATGTTGTAGTAGTTCAGAATAATGGAGCAGGGTGTTGTAGTTTAGAATAATGGAGCGTGGTGTTGTAGTAGTTCAGAATAATGGAGCAGGGTGTTGTAGTTTAGAATAATGGAGCGTGGTGTTGTAGTAGTTCAGAATAATGGAGCAGGGTGTTGTAGTTTAGAATAATGGAGCGTGGTGTTGTAGTAGTTCAGAATAATGGAGCAGGGTGTTGTAGTTTAGAATAATGGAGCGTGGTGTTGTAGTAGTTCAGAGTAATGGAGCAGGGTGTTGTAGTTTAGAATAATGGAGCGTGGTGTTGTCATTTAGAATAATGGAGTGTGGTGTTGTAGTTTAGAATAATGGAGCGTGGTGTTGTAGTTCAGAATAATGGAGCGTGGTGTTGAGGTTCAGAATAATGGAGCGTGGTGTTGTAGGTCAGAATAATGGAGCGTGGTGTTGTAGTTCAGAATAATGGAGCGTGGTGTTGTAGTTTAGAATAATGGAGTGTGGTGTTGTAGTTTAGAATAATGGAGCATGGTGTTGTAGTTTAGAATAATGGAGTGTGATGTTGTAGTTTAGAAATAATGGAGCGTGATGTTGTAGTTTAGAACAATGGAGCATGGTGTTGTAGTTCAAAATAATGGAGCGTGGTGTAGTCATTCCGAATAATGGAGCGTGGTGTTGTAGTAGTTCAGAATAATGGAGCAGGGTGTTGTAGTTTAGAATAATGGAGCGTGGTGTTGTAGTAGTTCAGAATAATGGAGCAGGGTGTTGTAGTTTAGAATAATGGAGCGTGGTGTTGTAGTAGTTCAGAGTAATGGAGCAGGGTGTTGTAGTTTAGAATAATGGAGCGTGGTGTTGTCGTTCAGAATAATGGAGCGTGGTTCTGTCGTTTAGAATAATGGAGCGTGGTGTTGTAGTTCAGAATAATGGAGCGTGGTGTTGAGGTTCAGAATAATGGAGCGTGGTGTTGTAGGTTAGAATAATGGAGCGTGGTGCTGTCGTTTAGAATAATGGAGCGTGGTGTTGTAGGTCAGAATAATGGAGCGTGGTGTTGTAGTTCAGAATAATGGAGCGTGGTGTTTGTAGGTCAGAATAATGGAGCGTGGTGTTGTAGTTCAGAATAATGGAGCGTGGTGTTGTAGTTCAGAATAATGGAGCGTGGTGTTGAGGTTCAGAATAATGGAGCGTGGTGTTGTAGGTCAGAATAATGGAGCGTGGTGTTGTAGTTTAGAATAATGGAGCATGGTGTTGTAGTTTAGAATAATGGAGTGTGATGTTGTAGTAGTTCAGAGTAATGGAGCAGGGTGTTGTAGTTTAGAATAATGGAGCGTGGTGTTGTCGTTCAGAATAATGGAGCGTGGTGCTGTCGTTTAGAATAATGGAGCGTGGTGTTGTAGTTCAGAATAATGGAGCGTGGTGTTGAGGTTCAGAATAATGGAGCGTGGTGTTGTAGGTCAGAATAATGGAGCGTGGTGCTGTCGTTTAGAATAATGGAGCATGGTGTTGTAGGTCAGAATAATGGAGCGTGGTGTTGTAGTTCAGAATAATGGAGCGTGGTGCTGTCGTTTAGAATAATGGAGCATGGTGTTGTAGGTCAGAATAATGGAGCGTGGTGTTGTAGTTCAGAATAATGGAGCATGGTGTTGTAGGTCAGAATAATGGAGCGTGGTGTTGTAGTTCAGAATAATGGAGCGTGGTGTTGTAGTTCAGAATAATGGAGCGTGGTGTTGAGGTTCAGAATAATGGAGCGTGGTGTTGTAGGTCAGAATAATGGAGCGTGGTGTTGTAGGTCAGAATAATGGTGCGTGGTGTAGTAGTTCAGAATAATGGAGCGTGGTGTTGTAGGTCAGAATATTGGGTTGAGCATTTCTAAAGATATTTTCCTTTGGATCTATCACCCCCAGACAGCTAGAAGGATCTCTGTTATACAATTCTGAGGCCTTGGTCTTTTTGGATAAGTCAGAAACTATAAACCAAGCCGTGTTGCTCTTTGGGAAAAACATGAGAGAGACAACAAAAGCATCCATGTCCCTGCAGTTCTTATTGTCTCCATCAATTATCAATCAGTAAACACCTGTTGTGTCTACCAGGGCTTGCAATTGATCCCCTCCTCTTCTCTCTAAAAGGTCAGGTCCTCAGAGGAGCGTGACTCTCCCTGACACTCAGAGGGAAGGAAGGAGCGTGATTCTCCCTAACTCTCAGAGGGAAGGAAGGAGCGTGATTCTCCCTAACTCTCAGAGGGAAGGAAGGAGCGTGATTCTCCCTAACTCTCAGAGGGAAGGAAGGAGCGTGATTCTCCCTAACTCTCAGAGGGAAGGAAGGAGCGTGATTCTCCCTAACTCTCAGAGGGAAGGAAGGAGCGTGATTCTCCCTAACTCTCAGAGGGAAGGAAGGAGCGTGATTCTCCCTAACTCTCAGAGGGAAGGAAGGAGCGTGATTCTCCCTAACTCTCAGAGGGAAGGAAGGAGCGTGATTCTCCCTAACTCTCAGAGCGAAGGAAGGAGCGTGATTCTCCCTAACTCTCAGAGGGAAGGAAGGAGCGTGATTCTCCCTAACTCTCAGAGGGAAGGAAGGAGCGTGATTCTCCCTAACTCTCAGAGGGAAGGAAGGAGCGTGACTCTCCCTAACTCTCAGAGGGAAGGAAGGAGCGTGATTCTCCCTAACTCTCAGAGGGTAGCTTGACTCTCCCTAACTCTCAGAGGGTAGCTTGACTCTCCCTAACTCTCAGAGGGTAGCTTGACTCTCCCTAACTCTCAGAGGGTAGCTTGACTCTCCCTAACTCTCAGAGGGTAGCTTGACTCTCCCTAACTCTCAGAGGGTAGCTTGACTCTCCCTAACTCTCAGAGGGTAGCTTGACTCTCCCTAACTCTGAGAGGGTAGCTTGACTCTCCCTAACTCTCAGAGGGTAGCTTGACTCTCCCTAACTCTCAGAGGGTAGCTTGACTCTCCCTAACTCTGAGAGGGTAGCTTGACTCTCCCTAACTCTCAGAGGGTAGCTTGACTCTCCCTAACTCTCAGAGGGTAGCTTGACTCTCCCTAAATCTCAGAGCGAAGGAAGGAGAGTGACTCTCCCTAACTCTCAGAGGGAAGGAAGGAGAGTGACTCTCCCTAACTCTCAGAGAGAAAGCCTCTTCTCACACTCCATTATTCTCATGGCTGTTTTCATGCACCCTATAAACTTTCTGTGACACCTGCTTATAGCCATCCGGGCAGAGGTTGAGGCAGAGGCAGAGGCTGAGGCTGAGGCAGAGGCTGAGGCCGAGGCTGAGGCAGAGGCAGAGGAGGCAGAGGCAGAGGCAGAGGCAAGGCAGAGGCAGAGGCAGAGGCAGAGGGATTGAAGGAGTTCTGATAAGTGGTTTATTTCCCTCGTCTTGTTTCTAATGCCCAAACTCAAGAGAGTTAAGCCAGACAACAAAGCAAGGCAGATAAGGGGGCTCCATTTTAAATCTGTTTCATTGATTTGTGATGTAAATATGAATGTGTGCTGATTGTGTTGCTCACAGCTTCATTTGCATTTAGTTGGTTTAAATAGGATGAATTTCTCTGTGGGTAGTTTTCTTTTCGGTTCGGCTTTGGGATGCGTCTCTCTGTGGGTATCTTTGTTCTCAGCTTGGCTTTGGGATGCGTCTCTCTGTGGGTATCTTTGTTCTCAGCTTGGCTTTGGGATGCGTCTCTCTGTGGGTATCTTTGTTCTCAGCTTGGCTTTGGGATGCGTCTCTCTGTGGGTATCTTTGTTCTCAGCTTGGCTTTGGGATGCGTCTCTCTGTGGGTATCTTTGTTCTCAGCTTGGCTTTGGGATGCGTCTCTCTGTGATCTTTGTTCTCAGCTTGGCTTTGGGATGCGTCTCTGTGGGTATCTTTGTTACAGGCGGGAAGACTCAGCTTGGCTTTGGGATGCGTCTCTCTGTGGGTATCTTTGTTCTCAGCTTGGCTTTGGGATGCGTCTCTCTGTGGGTATCTTTGTTCTCAGCTCAGCTTTGGGAAAGTTGAGACTTCTCACTTGTATCATACATGTTTATGTTAATACGGCGGTTGGGATCTTTTGAAGATCACACGTTGACACCGTGTTTGATGCTCATGCTGCATAACTCTACAGGTGGGGGGAAGACTGCAGCTGATTGGCTCACGCTGCATATCTCTACAGGTGGGGGGAAGACTGCAGCTGATTGGCTCACGCTGCATATCTCTACAGGTGGGGGGAAGACTGCAGCTGATTGGCTCACGCTGCATATCTCTACAGGCGGGGGGAAGACTGCAGCTGATTGGCTCACGCTGCATATCTCTACAGGTGAGGGGGGAAGACTGCAGCTGATTGGCTCACGCTGCATATCTCTACAGGTGGGGGGGAAGACTGCAGCTGATTGGCTCACGCTGCATATCTCTACAGGTGGGGGGAAGACTGCAGCTGATTGGCTCACGCTGCATATCTCTACAGGTGGGGGGAAGACTGCAGCTGATTGGCTCACGCTGCATAACTCTACAGGTGGGGGGGGAAGACTGCAGCTGATTGGCTCACGCTGCATATCTCTACAGGTGGGGGGAAGACTGCAGCTGATTGGCTCACGCTGCATATCTCTACAGGTGGGGGGAAGACTGCAGCTGATTGGCTCACGCTGCATATCTCTACAGGTGGGGGGGGAAGACTGCAGCTGATTGGCTCACGCTGCATATCTCTATAGGTGGGGGGGGACTGCAGCTGATTGGCTCACGCTGCATATCTCTACAGGTGGGGGGGGGAAGACTGCAGCTGATTGGCTCACGCTGCATATCTCTACAGGTGGGGGGGGACTGCAGCTGATTGGCTCACGCTGCATATCTCTACAGGTGGGGGGAAAGACTGCAGCTGATTGGCTCACGCTGCATATCTCTACAGGTGGGGGGGAAGACTGCAGCTGATTGGCTCACGCTGCATATCTCTACAGGCGGGGGGAAGACTGCAGCTGATTGGCCCACGCTCAACCTAATTCTCTGGTTTTA
Source organism: Oncorhynchus gorbuscha (assembly GCF_021184085.1). Lineage (NCBI taxonomy): Eukaryota > Metazoa > Chordata > Actinopteri > Salmoniformes > Salmonidae > Oncorhynchus > Oncorhynchus gorbuscha. The sequence continues at coordinate 7,229 of NW_025748233.1, read as the reverse complement.
CAGTGGGGGGCAGGTGCCACTCAGAATACAACGTGAAGAGCAGGAGCCTCACACTGGGGAAATATGAACTTGTTTATGTGGTGTGAATGATAAATCAGAGGATATCTGTCACGTTCTGACCTTAGTTCTGTTGTGATGTCTTTGTTTTAGTATTGGTGAGTTGGGGTGGGCAGTCTATGTTCCTTTTTTCTATGATTTGGGATTTCTGTGTTTGGCCTGCTATGGTTCTCAATCAGAGGCAGCTGTCAATCGGTTGTCCCTGATTGAGGACCATACTCAGGTAGCCTGTTTTCACCTTTGAATTGTGGGTGATGGGTGATTGTGGGTGATTGTGGGCGATTGTGGGTGATGTGTGATTGTGGGTGATGGGCGATTGTGGGTGATTGTGAGTGATGGGTGATTGTGGGTGATTGTGGGTGATTGTGGGTGATGGGTGGTTGTGGGTGGTTGTGGGTGATTGTGGGTGATGGATGATTGTGAGTGATTGTGGGTGATGGGTGATTGTCGGTGGTTGTGGGTGGGTGTAGGTGATGGGCGATTGTGGGTGATGGGTGATTGTGGGTGATGGGTGATTGTGGGTGGTTGTGGGTGATGGGTGATTGTGGGTGATGGGTGATTGTGGGTGATTGTGGGTGATTGTGGATGGTTGTGGGTGATTGTGGGTGATTGTGGATGGTTGTGGGTGATGGGTGATTGTGGGTGATTGTGGGTGATGGGTGATTGTGGGTGATTGTGGGTGATGGGTGATTGTCGGTGATTGTGGGTGATTGTGGGTGATTGTGGGTGATTGTGGGTGATGGGTGATTGTGGGTGATGGGTGATTGTGGGTGATTGTGGGTGATGGGTGATTGTGGGTGATTGTGGGTGATGGGTGGTTGTGGTTTGTGGGTGATTGTGGGTGATGGGTGATTGTGGGTGATTGTGGGTGCCACTCAGGGTGATGTGTGATTGCAGGGTGATGGGCATTGTGGGTGATTGTGAGTGATGGGTGATTTATTGTGGGTGATTGTGGGTGATAAATGGTTGGATGATTGTGGGTGATGGATGATTGTAGTGATTGTTGGTGATGATTGTGGGTGGTTTTAGTAGGTGATGGTGAGTTGGGGTGATGGGTGATTGTGGGTGATGGGTGATTGTGGGTGGTTTTCTGATGGGTGATTTGGGTGATTTCTTGTGGGTGATTGTGGGTGATTGTGGATGGTTGTCAATTGTGGGTGATTGTGGATGGTTGTGGGTGATGGGTGATTGTCCCTGATTGTGGGTGATGGGTGATTGTGGGTGATTGTTTGATGGGTGATTGTGGGTGATTGTGGGTGATTGTGGGTGATTGTGGGTGATTGTGGGTGATGGGTGATTGTGGGTGATGGGTGATTGTGGGTGATTGTGGGTGATGGGTGATTGTGGGTGATTGTGGGTGATGGGTGGTTGTGGGTGGTTGTGGGTGATTGTGGGTGATGGGTGATTGTGGGTGATTGTGGGTGATGGGTGATTGTGGGTGATTGTGGGTGATGGGTGATTGTGGGTGATTGTGGGTGATTGTGGGTGGTTGTGGGTGATGGGTGATTGTGAGTGATTGTGGTTGATGGCTGATTGTGGGTGATTGTGGGTGATGGGTGATTGTGGGTGGTTGTGGGTGATGGGTGATTGTGGGTGATTGTTTCCTGTGTTGTCTATTCACCGTACAGGACTGTTTCGTTTCATTCTCGTTATTTCGTTTTTTTTTGTGTTCACGGTAATAGATGATCAATATGGACACTTACCACGCTGCGCATTGGTCCTCCTCTTCTTCCACCACAGACGATCCTTACAATACCACTACACATTTACAGGTGCAGATACGAGCCAGCTTGATTACACCCTGGGAAGAGACGTGGTGGTTATTTAACATGACTGAATGATATCCCATACTACACATTAGGCATGGTGAACACAGTGTATCATGATATTGCTATTTTCCTTTATGATGAAGTCTCCACGTTGTAGCCTGTGTCTTCCTCATCCTTTGGACAGGCACTGGCCCTTTTCACCCGGGAGGGTAACCGGGGTCATGTCCTTGATGGGTTCCAGGAGAGAGTCATCTGACCAGAGTGGATGAGGAGCAGCAGGCCCAGAAGCTCACCTCATTCTGCCTGCACAGATGACATGCTCATAATAACCATAACAGCCGCAGGAAGAAGTTTGGAGGTGGGGGAGCTATGGGGGGAGGGGAGCCTACATCCCTTGGCTATGATTATAACTACACCAATGTGAGCCTTGAGAAGTAAGAAGCGTAACTTGGTAGTACTACGGGGAACATTTAGAAACCTATTTTAAAGAAACCACTTTTAAAGCACTCTATACAGCATGCTGTTTTGTTTCCTGGTATTGCAGAGATCTGATACTATGTGCCCCAATGAGGAATCATAGAAGGGAGGTGGCCAATCATAGAAGGAATAACTAGTAAGGAGATACTGGGTAGTGGTAGGAGGGAGATTCACTCTCTGTGTGATGTTAGGAGATACTGGGTAGTGGTAGGAGGAGATAAACTCTGTGTGATGTTAGGAGATACTGGGTAGTGGTAGGAGGGAGATAAACTCTGTAATATGTTAGGAGATACTGGGTAGTGGTAGGAGGAGATAAACTCTGTAATATGTTAGGAGATACTGGGTAGTGGTAGGAGGAGATAAACTCTGTAATATGTTAGGAGATACTGGGTAGTGGTAGGAGGAGATAAACTCTGTAATATGTTAGGAGATACTGGGTAGTGGTAGGAGGAGATAAACTCTGTAATATGTTAGGAGATACTGGGTAGTGGTAGGAGGGAGATTCACTCTCTGTGTGATGTTAGGAGATACTGGGTAGTGGTAGGAGGGAGATAAACTCTCTGTGTGATGTTAGGAGATACTGGGTAGTGGTAGGAGGAGATAAACTCTGTAATATGTTAGGAGATACTGGGTAGTGGTAGGAGGAGATAAACTCTGTAATATGTTAGGAGATACTGGGTAGTGGTAGGAGGAGATAAACTCTGTAATATGTTCGGAGATACTGGGTAGTGGTAGGAGGAGATAAACTGGGTTAGGAGATACTGGGTAGTGGTAGGAGGAGATAAACTCTGTAATATGTTAGGAGATACTGGGTAGTGGTAGGAGGAGATAAACTCTGTGTGATGTTAGGAGATACTGGGTAGTGGTAGGAGGAGATAAACTCTCTGTAATATGTTAGGAGATACTGGGTAGTGGTAGGAGGAGATAAACTCTCTGTGTGATGTTAGGAGATACTGGGTAGTGGTAGGAGGAGATAAACTCTGTAATATGTTAGGAGATACTGGGTAGTGGTAGGAGGAGATAAACTCTGTAATATGTTAGGAGATACTGGGTAGTGGTAGGAGGGAGATAAACTCTGTGTGATGTTAGGAGATACTGGGTAGTGGTAGGAGGAGATAAACTCTGTAATATGTTAGGAGATACTGGGTAGTGGTAGGAGGAGATAAACTCTGTAATATGTTAGGAGATACTGGGTAGTGGTAGGAGGAGATAAACTCTGTGTGATGTTAGGAGATACTGAGTAGTGGTAGGAGGAGATAAACTCTGTAATATGTTAGGAGATACTGGGTAGTGGTAGGAGGAGATAAACTCTGTAATATGTTAGGAGATACTGGGTAGTGGTAGGAGGAGATAAACTCTCTGTGTGATGTTAGGAGATACTGGGTAGTGGTAGGAGGAGATAAACTCTCTGTGTGATGTTAGGAGATACTGGGTTGGTAGGAGGAGATAAACTCTGTAATATGTTAGAGATACTGGGTAGTGGTAGGAGGAGATAAACTCTGTAATATGTTAGGAGATACTGGGTAGTGGTAGGAGGAGATAAACTCTCTGTGTGATGTTAGGAGATACTGGGTAGTGGTAGGAGGAGATAAACTCTCTGTGTGATGTTAGGAGATACTGGGTAGTGGTAGGAGGAGATAAACTCTGTAATATGTTAGGAGATACTGGGTAGTGGTAGGAGGAGATAAACTCTGTAATATGTTAGGAGATACTGGGTAGTGGTAGGAGGAGATAAACTCTGTAATATGTTAAGATATGTTAGGAGGAGATAAACTGGGATGTTAGGAGATACTGGTAGGGTAGGAGGGAGATAAACTCTGTAATATGTTAGGAGATACTGGGTAGTGGTAGGAGGGAGATAAACTCTGTGTATGTTAGGAGATACTGGGTAGTGGTAGGAGGAGATAAACTCTGTAATATGTTAGGAGATACTGGGTAGTGGTAGGAGGAGATAAACTCTGTAATATGTTAGGAGATACTGGGTAGTGGTAGGAGGAGATAAACTCTCTGTAATGATGTTAGGAGATACTGGGTAGTGGTAGGAGGGGAGATAAACTCTCTGTAATATGTTAGGAGATACTGGGTAGTGGTAGGAGGAGATAAACTCTCTGTAATATGTTAGGAGATACTGGGTAGTGGTAGGAGGGAGATAAACTCTGTAATATGTTAGGAGATACTGGGTAGTGGTAGGAGGGAGATAAACTCTCTGTGTGATGTTAGGAGATACTGGGTAGTGGTAGGAGGGAGATTCACTCTCTGTGCAATGTTAGGAGATACTGGGTAGTGGTAGGAGGGAGATAAACTCTGTAATATGTTAGGAGATACTGGGTAGTGGTAGGAGGAGATAAACTCTGTGTGATGTTAGGAGATACTGGGTAGTGGTAGGAGGGAGATAAACTCTGTAATATGTTAGGAGATACTGGGTAGTGGTAGGAGGGAGATAAACTCTCTGTGTGATGTTAGGAGATACTGGGTAGTGGTAGGAGGGAGAAACTGTGTCAATGTTAGGAGATACTGGGTAGTGGTAGGAGGAGATAAACTCTGTAATATGTTAGGAGATACTGGGTAGTGGTAGGAGGAGATAAACTCTGTAATATGTTAGGAGATACTGGGTAGTGGTAGGAGGGAGATAAACTCTGTAATATGTTAGGAGATACTGGGTAGTGGTAGGAGGGAGATAAACTCTGTAATATGTTAGGAGATACTGGGTAGTGGTAGGAGGAGATAAACTCTGTAATATGTTAGGAGATACTGGGTAGTGGTAGGAGGAGATAAACTCTGTAATATGTTAGGAGATACTGGGTAGTGGTAGGAGGAGATAAACTCTGTGTGATGTTAGGAGATACTGGGTAGTGGTAGGAGGAGATAAACTCTGTAATATGTTAGGAGATACTGGGTAGTGGTAGGAGGAGATAAACTCTGTAATATGTTAGGAGATACTGGGTAGTGGTAGGAGGAGATAAACTCTGTAATATGTTAGGAGATACTGGGTAGTGGTAGGAGGAGATAAACTCTCTGTGTGATGTTAGGAGATACTGGGTAGTGGTAGGAGGAGATAAACTCTGTAATATGTTAGGAGATACTGGGTAGTGGTAGGAGGAGATAAACTCTGTGTGATGTTAGGAGATACTGGGTAGTGGTAGGAGGAGATAAACTCTGTAATATGTTAGGAGATACTGGGTAGTGGTAGGAGGAGATAAACTCTGTAATATGTTAGGAGATACTGGGTAGTGGTAGGAGGAGATAAACTCTGTAATATGTTCGGAGATACTGGGTAGTGGTAGGAGGAGATAAACTCTGTAATATGTTAGGAGATACTGGGGAGTGGTAGGAGGAGATAAACTCTGTAATATGTTAGGAGATACTGGGTAGTGGTAGGAGGAGATAAACTCTGTAATATGTTAGGAGATACTGGGTAGTGGTAGGAGGAGATAAACTCTCTGTGAGATGTTAGGAGATACTGGGTAGTGGTAGGAGGAGATAAACTCTGTAATATGTTAGGAGATACTGGGTAGTGGTAGGAGGAGATAAACTCTGTAATATGTTAGGAGATACTGGGTAGTGGTAGGAGGAGATAAACTCTGTGTGATGTTAGGAGATACTGGGTAGTGGTAGGAGGGAGATAAAGGAGGAGATAAACTCTGTAATATGTTAGGAGATACTGGGTAGTGGTAGGAGGAGATAAACTCTCTGTGTATGTTAGGAGATACTGGGTAGTGGTAGGAGGAGATAAACTCTGTGTGATGTTAGGAGATACTGGGTAGTGGTAGGAGGGAGATAAACTCTCTGTGTGATGTTAGGAGATACTGGGTAGTGGTAGGAGGGAGATAAACTCTCTGTAATATGTTAGGAGATACTGGGTAGTGGTAGGAGGAGATAAACTCTGTAATATGTTAGGAGATACTGGGTAGTGGTAGGAGGAGATAAACTCTGTGTGATGTTAGGAGATACTGGGTAGTGGTAGGAGGAGATAAACTCTGTAATATGTTAGGAGATACTGGGTAGTGGTAGGAGGAGATAAACTCTGTAATATGTTAGGAGATACTGGGTAGTGGTAGGAGGAGATAAACTCTCTGTGTGATGTTAGGAGATACTGGGTAGTGGTAGGAGGAGATAAACTCTCTGTGTGATGTTAGGAGATACTGGGTAGTGGTAGGAGGAGATAAACTCTCTGTGTGATGTTAGGAGATACTGGGTAGTGGTAGGAGGAGATAAACTCTGTAATATGTTAGGAGATACTGGGAGAGGAGGAGATAAACTCTGTAATATGTTAGGAGATACTGGGTAGTGGTAGGAGGAGATAAACTGTAATATGTTAGGAGATACTGGGTAGTGGTAGGAGGGAGATAAACCTGTAATATGTTAGGAGATACTGGGTAGTGGTAGGAGGAGATAAACTCTGTAATATGTTAGGAGATACTGGGTAGTGGTAGGAGGAGATAAACTCTGTAATATGTTAGGAGATACTGGGTAGTGGTAGGAGGAGATAAACTCTGTAATATGTTAGGAGATACTGGGGAGTGGTAGGAGGAGATAAACTCTGTGTGATGTTAGGAGATACTGGGTAGTGGTAGGAGGGAGATAAACTCTGTAATATGTTAGGAGATACTGGGTAGTGGTAGGAGGAGATAAACTCTCTGTGTGATGTTAGGAGATACTGGGTAGTGGTAGGAGGAGATAAACTCTGTGTAATATGTTAGGAGATACTGGGTAGTGGTAGGAGGAGATAAACTCTGTAATATGTTAGGAGATACTGGGTAGTGGTAGGAGGAGATAAACTCTGTAATATGTTAGGAGATACTGGGTAGTGGTAGGAGGAGATAAACTCTGTAATATGTTAGGAGATACTGGGTAGTGGTAGGAGGAGATAAACTCTGTGTGATGTTAGGAGATACTGGGTAGTGGTAGGAGGGAGATAAACTCTGT